>NW_026947747.1:0-226108 GCF_034190915.1 Cavia porcellus | reverse complement strand
GTAGGATAGGGTTCTGAAAAACATTGCGGGGTGGTGCGCATTGTATGGGTGTGTGTTGCATTACATTCACGAGTAGGTGTGAGAGAAACATCACGGGGTGGTGCGCATTTTATGGGTGTGTGTCACATTACATTCACTAGTAGGAGTGAGAAAAACATCACGGGGTGGTGTGAATCGGAGGGTCTGAATTAGGATAGGCAGTCAGTGGCAATGTAGGATGGAGAAAAGCACCGCGTTGTGGTCAACATGGGGAGGTCAGGGAACATGCAGTGGCAATGTAGGATTGGTTTCTGAAAAACATCGCGGGGTGGTGCGCATTGTATGGGTGTGTGTTACATTAGATTCACCAGTAGGAGTGAGAAAAACATCACGGGGTGGTGCCCATTGTATGGGTGTGTGTTACATTAGATCCACTAGTAGGAGTGAGAAAAACATCACGGGGTGGTGCCCATTGTATGGGTGTGTGTTACATTACATTCACTAGTAGGAGTGAGAAAAACATCATGGGGTGGTGCGCATTGTATGGGTGTGTGTTACATTACATTCACTAGTAGGAGTGAGAAAAACATCACAGGGTGGTGCGCATTGTATGGGTGTGTGTTACATTACATTCACTAGTAGGAGTGAGAAAAACATCACGGGGTGGTGCCCATTGTATGGGTGTGTGTCACATTACATTCACTAGTAGGAGTGAGAAAAACATCACGGGGTGGTGCGCATTGTATGGGTGTGTGTTACATTACATTCACTAGTAGGAGTGAGAAAAACATCACGGGGTGGTGTGCATTGTATGGGTGTGTGTTACATTACATTCAATAGTAGGAGTGAGAAAAACATCACGGGGTGGTGCGCATTGTATGGGTGTGTGTTACATTAGATTCACTAGTAGGAGTGAGAAAAACATCACGGGGTGGTGCGCATTGTATCGGTGTGTGTTACATTAGATTCACTAGGAGGAGTGAGAAAAACATCACGGGGTGGTGCGCATTGTATGGGTGTGTGTTACATTACATTCACTAGTAGGAGTGAGAAAAACATCACGGGGTGGTGCGCATTGCATGGGTGTGTGTTACATTACATTCACTAGTAGGAGTGAGAAAAACATCACGGGTTGGTGCGCATTGTATGGTTGTGTGTTACAGTACATTCACTAGTAGGAGTGAGAAAAACGTCACGGGGTGGTGCGCATTGTATGGGTGTGTGTTACATTACATTCACTAGTAGGAGTGAGAAAAACATGACGTGGTGGTGCGCATTGTATTGGTGTGTGTTACATTACATTCACTAGTAGGAGTGAGAAAAACATCACGGGGTGGTGCGCATTGTATGGGTGTGTGTTACATTACATTCACTAGTAGGAGTGAGAAAAACATCACGGGGTGGTGCGCATTGTATGGGTGTGTGTTACATTACATTCACTAGTAGGAGTGAGAAAAACATCACGGGGTGGTGTGAATAGGAGGGTCTGAATTAAGATAGCCAGTGAGTGGCAATGTAGGATGGAGAAAAGCACCGCGGGGTGGTCAGCATGGGGAGGTCAGGGAACATGCAGTTGCAATGTAGGATAGGTTTCTGATAAACATCGCGGGGTGGTGCGCATTGTATGGGTGTGTGTTACATTACATTCACTAGTAGGAGTGAGAAAAACATAACGGGGTGGTGCGCATTGTATGGGTGTGTGTTACATTACATTCACTAGTAGGAGTGAGAAAAACATCACGGTGTGGTGCGCATTGTATGGGTGTGTGTTACATTACATTCACTAGTACGAGTGAGAAAAACATCACGGGGTGGTGCGCACTGTATGGGTGTGTGTTACATTACATTCACTAGTAGGAGTGAGAAAAACATCACGGGGTGGTGCGCACTGTGTGGGTGTGTGTTACATTACATTCACTAGTAGGAGTGAGAAAAACATCACGGGGTGGTGCGCACTGTATGGGTGTGTGTTACATTACATTCACTAGTAGGAGTGAGAAAAACATAACGGGGTGGTGCGCACTGTATGGGTGTGTGTTACAATACATTCACTAGTAGGAGTGTTAAAAACATCACGGGGTGGTGCGCATTGTATGGGTGTGTGTTACATTACATTCACTAGTAGGAGTGAGAAAAACATCACGGGGTGGTGCGCATTGTATGGGTGTGTGTTACATTACATTCACTAGTAGGAGTGAGAAAAACATCACGGGGTGGTGTGAATAGGAGGGTCTGAATTAAGATAGGCAGTGAGTGGCAATGTAGGATGGAGAAAAGCACCGCGGGGTGGTCAGCATGGGGAGTTCAGGGAACATGCAGTGGCAATGTAGGATAGGTTTCTGAAAAACATGGCGGGGTGGTGCGCATTGTATGGGTGTGTGTTACATTAGATTCACTAGTAGGAGTGAGAAAAACATCACGGGGTGGTGCGCATTTTATGGGTGAGTGTTACATTAGATTCACTATTAGGAGTGAGAAAAACATCACGGGGTGGTGCCCATTGTATGGGTGTGTGTTACATTACATTCACTAGTATGAGTGAGAAAAACATCACGGGGTGGTGCGCATTGTATGGGTGTGTGTTACATTACATTCACTAGTAGGAGTGAGAAAAACATCACGGGGTGGTGTGCCTTGTATGGGTGTGTGTTACATTACAATCAATAGTAGGAGTGAGAAAAACATCACGGGGTGGTGCGCATTGTATGGGTGTGTGTTACATTAGATTCACTAGTAGGAGTGAGAAAAACATCATGGGATGGTGCGCATTGTATGGGTGTGTGTTACATTAGATTCATTAGTAGGAGTGAGAAAAACATCACGGGGTGGTGCGCATTGTATGGGTGTGTGTTACATTACATTCACTAGTAGGAGTGAGAAAAACATCACGGGGTGGTGCGCATTGCATGGGTGTGTGTTACATTACATTCACTAGTAGGAGTGAGAAAAACATCACGGGTTGGTGCGCATTGTATGGTTGTGTGTTACATTACATTCACTAGTAGGAGTGAGAAAAACATCACGGGGTGGTGCGCACTGTATGGGTGTGTGTTACATTAGATTCACTAGTAGGAGTGAGAAAAACATCACGGGGTGGTGCGCATTGTATGGGTGTGTGTTACATTACATTCACTAGTAGGAGTGAGAAAAACATCACGGGGTGGTGCGCATTCTATGGGTGTGTGTTACATTACATTCACTAGTAGGAGTGAGAAAAACATCACGGGGTGGTGCGCATTGCATGGGTGTGTGTTACATTACATTCACTAGTAGGAGTGAGAAAAACATCACGGGTTGGTACGCATTGTATGGGTGTGTGTTACATTACATTCACTAGTAGGAGTGAGAAAAACATCACGGGGTGGTGCGCATTGTATGGGTGTGTGTTACATTACATTCACTAGTAGGAGTGAGAAAAACATCACGGGGTGGTGTGAATAGGAGGGTCTGAATTAAGATAGGCAGTGAGTGGCAATGTAGGATGGAGAAAAGCACCGCGGGGTGCTCAGCATGGGGAGGTCAGGGAACATGCAGTGGCAATGTAGGATAGGTTTCTGATAAACATCGCGGGGTGGTGCGCACTGTATGGGTGTGTGTTACATTACATTCACTAGTAGGAGTGAGAAAAACATCATGGGGTGGTGCGCATTGTATGGGTGTGTGTTACATTACATTCACTAGTAGGCGTGAGAAAAACATCACGGGGTGGTGCGCATTGTATGGGTGTGTGTTACATTACATTCACTAGTAGGAGTGAGAAAAACATCACGGGATGGTGCGCATTGTATGGGTGTGTGTTACATTACATTCACTAGTAGGAGTGAGAAAAACATCACGGGGTGGTGCGCATTGTATGGGTGTGTGTTACATTAGATTCACTAGTAGGAGTGAGAAAAACATCACGGGGTGGTGCGCATTGTATGGGTGTGTGTTACATTACATTCACTAGTAGGAGTGAGAAAAACATCACGGGGTGGTGCGCATTGCATGGGTGTGTGTTACATTACATTCACTAGTAGGAGTGAGAAAAACATCACGGGTTGGTGCGCATTGTATGGTTGTGTGTTACATTACATTCACTAGTAGGAGTGAGAAAAACATCACGGGGTGGTGCGTACTGTATGGGTGTGTGTTACATTACATTCACTAGTAGGAGTGAGAAAAACATAACGGGGTGGTGCGCACTGTATGGGTGTGTGTTACAATACATTCACTAGTAGGAGTGAGAAAAACATCACGGGGTGGTGCGCATTGTATGGGTGTGTGTTACATTACATTCACTAGTAGGAGTGAGAAAAGCATCACGGGGTGGTGCGCATTGTATGGGTGTGTGTTACATTAGATTCACTAGTAGGAGTGAAAAAAACATCACGGGGTTGTGCGCATTGTATGGGTGTGTGTTACATTAGATTCACTAGTAGGAGTGAGAAAAACATCACGGGGTGGTGCGCATTTTATGGGTGAGTGTTACATTAGATTCACTATTAGGAGTGAGAAAAACATCACGGGGTGGTGCCCATTGTATGGGTGTGTGTTACATTACATTCACTAGTATGAGTGAGAAAAACATCACGGGGTGGTGCGCATTGTATGGGTGTGTGTTACATTACATTCACTAGTAGGAGTGAGAAAAACATCACGGGGTGGTGTGCCTTGTATGGGTGTGTGTTACATTACAATCAATAGTAGGAGTGAGAAAAACATCACGGGGTGGTGCGCATTGTATGGGTGTGTGTTACATTAGATTCACTAGTAGGAGTGAGAAAAACATCATGGGGTGGTGCGCATTGTATGGGTGTGTGTTACATTAGATTCATTAGTAGGAGTGAGAAAAACATCACGGGGTGGTGCGCATTGTATGGGTGTGTGTTACATTACATTCACTAGTAGGAGTGAGAAAAACATCACGGGGTGGTGCGCATTGCATGGGTGTGTGTTACATTACATTCACTAGTAGGAGTGAGAAAAACATCACGGGTTGGTGCGCATTGTATGGTTGTGTGTTACATTACATTCACTAGTAGGAGTGAGAAAAACATCACGGTGTGGTGCGCACTGTATGGGTGTGTGTTACATTAGATTCACTAGTAGGAGTGAGAAAAACATCACGGGGTGGTGCGCATTGTATGGGTGTGTGTTACATTACATTCACTAGTAGGAGTGAGAAAAACATCACGGGGTGGTGCGCATTCTATGGGTGTGTGTTACATTACATTCACTAGTAGGAGTGAGAAAAACATCACGGGGTGGTGCGCATTGCATGGGTGTGTGTTACATTACATTCACTAGTAGGAGTGAGAAAAACATCACGGGTTGGTGCGCATTGTATGGGTGTGTGTTACATTACATTCACTAGTAGGAGTGAGAAAAACATCACGGGGTGGTGCGCATTGTATGGGTGTGTGTTACATTACATTCACTAGTAGGAGTGAGAAAAACATCACGGGGTGGTGTGAATAGGAGGGTCTGAATTAAGATAGGCAGTGAGTGGCAATGTAGGATGGAGAAAAGCACCGCGGGGTGCTCAGCATGGGGAGGTCAGGGAACATGCAGTGGCAATGTAGGATAGGTTTCTGATAAACATCGCGGGGTGGTGCGCACTGTATGGGTGTGTGTTACATTACATTCACCAGTAGGAGTGAGAAAAACATCATGGGGTGGTGCGCATTGTATGGGTGTGTGTTACATTACATTCACTAGTAGGCGTGAGAAAAACATCACGGGGTGGTGCGCATTGTATGGGTGTGTGTTACATTACATTCACTAGTAGGAGTGAGAAAAACATCACGGGATGGTGCGCATTGTATGGGTGTGTGTTACATTACATTCACTAGTAGGAGTGAGAAAAACATCACGGGATGGTGCGCATTGTATGGGTGTGTGTTACATTACATTCACTAGTAGGAGTGAGAAAAACATCACGGGGTGGTGCGCATTGCATGGGTGTGTGTTACATTACATTCACTAGTAGGAGTGAGAAAAACATCACGGGTTGGTGCGCATTGTATGGTTGTGTGTTACATTACATTCACTAGTAGGAGTGAGAAAAACATCACGGGGTGGTGCGAACTGTATGGGTGTGTGTTACATTACATTCACTAGTAGGAGTGAGAAAAACATAACGGGGTGGTGCGCACTGTATGGGTGTGTGTTACAATACATTCACTAGTAGGAGTGAGAAAAACATCACGGGGTGGTGCGCATTGTATGGGTGTGTGTTACATTACATTCACTAGTAGGAGTGAGAAAAGCATCACGGGGTGGTGCGCATTGTATGGGTGTGTGTTACATTAGATTCACTAGTAGGAGTGAAAAAAACATCACGGGGTTGTGCGCATTGTATGGGTGTGTGTTACATTACATTCACTAGTAGGAGTGAGAAAAACATCACGGGGTGGTGTGAATAGGAGGGTCTGAATTAAGATAGGCAGTGAGTGGCAATGTAGGATGGAGAAAAGCACCGCGGGGTGGTCAGCATGGCAGGTCAGGGAACATGCAGTGGCAATGTAGGATAGGTTTCTGATAAATATCGCGGGGTGGTGCGCATTGTATGGGTGTGTGTTACATTACATTCACTAGTAGGAGTGAGAAAAACATCATGGGGTGGTGCGCATTGTATGGGTGTGTGTTACATTACATTCACTAGTAGGAGTGAGAAAAACATCACGGGGTGGTGCGCATTGTATGGGTGTGTGTTACATTACATTCACTAGTAGGAGTGAGAAAAACATCATGGGGTGGTGCGCATTGTATGGGTGTGTGTTACATTACATTCACTAGTAGGAGTGAGAAAAACATCACGGGTTGGTGCGCATTGTATGGTTGTGTGTTACAGTACATTCACTAGTAGGAGTGAGAAAAACGTCACGGGGTGGTGCGCATTGTATGGGTGTGTGTTACATTACATTCACTAGTAGGAGTGAGAAAAACATGACGGGGTGGTGCGCATTGTATGGGTGTGTGTTACATTACATTCACTAGTAGGAGTGAGAAAAACATCACGGTGTGGTGCGCATTGTATGGGTGTGTGTTACATTACATTCACTAGTACGAGTGAGAAAAACATCACGGGGTGGTGCGCACTGTATGGTGTGTGTTACATTACATTCACTAGTAGGAGTGAGAAAAACATCACGGGGTGGTGCGCACTGTATCGGTGTGTGTTACATTACATTCACTAGTAGGAGTGAGAAAAACATCACGGGGTGGTGCGCACTGTATGGGTGTGTGTTACATTACATTCACTAGTAGGAGTGAGAAAAACATAACGGGGTGGTGCGCACTGTATGGGTGTGTGTTACAATACATTCACTAGTAGGAGTGAGAAAAACATCACGGGGTGGTGCGCATTGTATGGGTGTGTGTTACATTACATTCACTAGTAGGAGTGAGAAAAACATCACGGGGTGGTGCGCATTGTATGGGTGTGTGTTACATTACATTCACTAGTAGGAGTGAGAAAAACATCACGGGGTGGTGTGAATAGGAGGGTCTGAATTAAGATAGGCAGTGAGTGGCAATGTAGGATGGAGAAAAGCACCGCGGGGTGGTCAGCATGGGGAGGTCAGGGAACATGCAGTGGCAATGCAGGATAGGTTTCTGAAAAACATGGCGGGGTGGTGCTCATTGTATGGGTGTGTGTTACATTAGATTCACTAGTAGGAGTGAGAAAAACATCACGGGGTGGTGCGCATTGTATGGGTGAGTGTTACATTAGATTCACTAGTAGGAGTGAGAAAAACATCACGGGGTGGTGCCCATTGTATGGGTGTGTGTTACATTACATTCACTAGTAGGAGTGAGAAAAACATCACGGGGTGGTGCGCATTGTATGGGTGTGTGTTACATTACATTCACTAGTAGGAGTGAGAAAAACATCACGGGGTGGTGCGCATTGTATGGGTGTGTGTTACATTACATTCAATAGTAGGAGTGAGAAAAACATCACGGGGTGGTGCGCATTGTATGGGTGTGTGTTACATTAGATTCACTAGTAGGAGTGAGAAAAACATCACGGGGTGGTGCGCATTGTATGGGTGTGTGTTACATTAAATTCACTAGTAGGAGTGAGAAAAACATCACGGGGTGGTGCGCATTGTATGGGTGTGTGTTACATTACATTCACTAGTAGGAGTGAGAAAAACATCACGGGGTGGTGCGCATTGCATGGGTGTGTGTTACATTACATTCACTAGTAGGAGTGAGAAAAACATCACGGGTTGGTGCGCATTGTATGGTTGTGTGTTACATTACATTCACTAGTAGGAGTGAGAAAAACATCACGGGGTGGTGCGCACTGTATGGGTGTGTGTTACATTAGATTCACTAGTAGGAGTGAGAAAAACATCACGGGGTGGTGCGCATTGTATGGGTGTGTGTTACATTACATTCACTAGTAGGAGTGAGAAAAACATCACGGGGTGGTGCGCATTCTATGGGTGTGTGTTACATTACATTCACTAGTAGGAGTGAGAAAAACATCACGGGATGGTGCGCATTGCATGGGTGTGTGTTACATTACATTCACTAGTAGGAGTGAGAAAAACATCACGGGTTGGTGCGCATTGTATGGTTGTGTGTTACATTACATTCACTAGTAGGAGTGAGAAAAACATCACGGGGTGGTGCGCACTGTATGGGTGTGTGTTACATTACATTCACTAGTAGGAGTGAGAAAAACATAACGGGGTGGTGCGCACTGTATGGGTGTGTGTTACAATACATTCACTAGTAGGAGTGAGAAAAACATCACGGGGTGGTGCGCATTGTATGGGTGTGTGTTACATTACATTCACTAGTAGGAGTGAGAAAAGCATCACGGGGTGGTGCGCATTGTATGGTTGTGTGTTACATTACATTCACTAGTAGGAGTGAGAAAAACATCACGGGGTGGTGCGCATTGTATGGGTGTGTGTTACATTACATTCACTAGTAGGAGTGAGAAAAACATCATGGGGTGGTGTGAATAGGAGGGTCTGAATTAAGATAGGCAGTGAGTGGCAATGTAGGATGGAGAAAAGCACCGCGGGATGGTCAGCATGGGGAGGTCAGGGAACATGCAGTGGCAATGTAGGATAGGTTTCTGATAAACATCGCGGGGTGGTGCGCACTGCATGGGTGTGTGTTACATTACATTCACTAGTAGGAGTGAGAAAAACATCATGGGGTGGTGCGCATTGTATGGGTGTGTGTTACATTACATTCACTAGTAGGAGTGAGAAAAACATCACGTGGTGGTGCGCATTGTATGGGTGTGTGTTACATTACATTCACTAGTAGCAGTGAGAAAAACATCACGGGGTGGTGCGCATTGTATGGGTGTGTGTTACATTACATTCACTAGTAGGAGTGAGAAAAACATCACGGGGTGGTGCGCATTGTATGGGTGTGTGTTACATTACATTCACTAGTAGGAGTGAGAAAAACATCACGGGGTGGTGCGCATTGAATGGGTGTGTGTTACATTACATTCACTAGTAGGAGTGAGAAAAATATCACGGGGTGGTGCGCATTGTATGGGTGTGTGTTACCTTACATTCACTAGTAGGAGTGAGAAAAACATCACGGGTTGGTGTGAATCGGAGGGTCTGAATTAAGATAGGCAGTGAGTGGCAATGTAGGATGGAGAAAAGCACCGCGGGGTGGTCAGCATGGGGAGGTTAGGGAACATGCAGTGGCAATGTAGGATAGGTTTCTGAAAAACATCGCGGGGTGGTGCGCATTGTATGGGTGTGTGTTACATTAGATTCACTAGTAGGATTGAGCAAAACATCACGGGGTGGTGCGCATTGTATGGGTGTGTGTTACATTACATTCACTAGTAGGAGTGAGAAAAACATCACGGGGTGGTTCGCATTTTATGGGTGTGTGTTACATTATATTCACTAGTAGGAGTGAGAAAAACATCACGGGGTGGTGCGCATTGTATGAGTGTGTGTTACATTACATTCACTAGTAGGAGTGAGAAAAACATCACGGGGTGGTGCGCATTGTATGGGTGTGTGTTACATTACATTCACTAGTAGGAGTGAGAAAAACATCACGGGGTGGTGCGCATTGTATGGGTGTGTGTTACATTAGATTCACTAGTAGGAGTGAGAAAAACATCACGGGGTGGTGCGCATTGAATGGGTGTGTGTTACATTACATTCACTAGTAGCAGTGAGAAAAACATCACGGGGTGGTGCGCATTGTATGGCTGTGTGTTACATTACATTCACTAGTAGGAGTGAGAAAAACATCACGGGGTGGTGCGCATTGTATGGGTGTGTGTTACATTACATTCACTAGTAGGAGTGAGAAAAACATCACGGGGTGGTGCGCATTGTATGGGTGTGTGTTGCATTACATTCACTAGTAGGTGTGAGAGAAACATCACGGGGTGGTGCGCATTTTATGGGTGTGTGTCACATTACATTCACTAGTAGGAGTGAGAAAAACATCACGGGGTGGTGTGAATCGGAGGGTCTGAATTAGGATAGGCAGTCAGTGGCAATGTAGGATGGAGAAAAGCACCGCGTTGTGGTCAACATGGGGAGGTCAGGGAACATGCAGTGGCAATGTAGGATTGGTTATTGAAAAACATCGCGGGGTGGTGCGCATTCTATGGGTGTGTGTTACATTAGATTCACCAGTAGGAGTGAGAAAAACATCACGGGGTGGTGCGCATTTTATGGGTGTGTGTTACATTAGATCCACTAGTAGGAGTGAGAAAAACATCACGGGGTGGTGCCCATTGTATGGGTGTGTGTTACATTACATTCACTAGTAGGAGTGAGAAAAACATGATGGGGTGGTGCGCATTGTATGGGTGTGTGTTACATTACATTCACTAGTAGGAGTGAGAAAAACATCACAGGGTGGTGCGCATTGTATGGGTCTGTGTTACATTACATTCACTAGTAGGAGTGAGAAAAACATCACGGGGTGGTGCCCATTGTATGGGTGTGTGTTACATTACATTCACTAGTAGGAGTGAGAAAAACATCACGGGGTGGTGCGCATTGTATGGGTGTGTGTTACATTACATTCAATAGTAGGAGTGAGAAAAACATCACGGGGTGGTGCGCATTGTATGGGTGTTTGTTACATTAGATTCACTAGTAGGAGTGAGAAAAACATCACGGGGTGGTGCGCATTGTATCGGTGTGTGTTACATTAGATTCACTAGGAGGAGTGAGAAAAACATCACGGGGTGGTGCGCATTGTATGGGTGTGTGTTACATTACATTCACTAGTAGGAGTGAGAAAAACATCACGGGGTGGTGCGCATTGCATGGGTGTGTGTTACATTACATTCACTAGTAGGAGTGAGAAAAACATCACGGGGTGGTGCGCACTGTATGGGTGTGTGTTACAATACATTCACTAGTAGGAGTGAGAAAAACATCACGGGGTGGTGCGCATTGTATGGGTGTGTGTTACATTACATTCACTAGTAGGAGTGAGAAAAGCATCACGGGGTGGTGCGCATTGTATGGGTGTGTGTTACATTAGATTCACTAGTAGGATTGAGAAAAACATCACGGGGTGGTGCGCATTGTATGGGTGTGTGTTACATTACATTCACTAGTAGGAGTGAGAAAAACATCACGGGGTGGTGTGAATAGGAGGGTCTGAATTAAGATAGGCAGTGAGTGGCAATGTAGGATGGAGAAAAGCACCGCGGGGTGGTCAGCATGGGGAGGTCAGGGAACATGCAGTGGCAATGTAGGATAGGTTTCTGATAAATATCGCGGGGTGGTGCGCACTGTATGGGTGTGTGTTACATTACATTCACTAGTAGGAGTGAGAAAAACATCATGGGGTGGTGCGCATTGTATGGGTGTGTGTTACATTACATTCACTAGTAGGAGTGAGAAAAACATCACGGGGTGGTGCGCATTGTATGGGTGTGTGTTACATTACATTCACTAGTAGCAGTGAGAAAAACATCACGGGGTGGTGCGCATTGTATGGGTGTGTGTTACATTACATTCACTAGTAGGAGTGAGAAAAACATCACGGGGTGGTGCGCATTGTATGGGTGTGTGTTACATTACATTCACTAGTAGGAGTGAGAAAAACATCATGGGGTGGTGCGCATTGTATGGGTGTGTGTTACATTACATTCACTAGTAGGAGTGAGAAAAACATCACGGGGTGGTGCGCATTGTATGGGTGTGTGTTACATTACATTCACTAGTAGGAGTGAGAAAAACATCATGGGGTGGTGCGCATTGTATGGGTGTGTGTTACATTACATTCACTAGTAGGAGTGAGAAAAACATCACGGGTTGGTGCGCATTGTATGGTTGTGTGTTACAGTACATTCACTAGTAGGAGTGAGAAAAACGTCACGGGGTGGTGCGCATTGTATGGGTGTGTGTTACATTACATTCACTATTAGGAGTGAGAAAAACATGACGGGGTGGTGCGCATTGTATGGGTGTGTGTTACATTACATTCAATAGTAGGAGTGAGAAAAACATCACGGTGTGGTGCGCATTGTATGGGTGTGTGTTACATTACATTCACTAGTACGAGTGAGAAAAACATCACGGGGTGGTGCGCACTGTATGGTGTGTGTTACATTACATTCACTAGTAGGAGTGAGAAAAATATCACGGGGTGGTGCGCACTGTATGGGTGTGTGTTACATTACATTCACTATTGGAGTGAGAAAAACATCACGGGGTGGTGCGCACTGTATGGGTGTGTGTTACATTACATTCACTAGTAGGAGTGAGAAAAACATAACGGGGTGGTGCGCACTGTATGGGTGTGTGTTACAATACATTCACTAGTAGGAGTGAGAAAAACATCACGGGGTGGTGCGCATTGTATGGGTGTGTGTTACATTACATTCACTAGTAGGAGTGAGAAAAGCATCACGGGGTGGTGCGCATTGTATGGGTGTGTGTTACATTAGATTCACTAGTAGGAGTGAGAAAAACATCACGGGGTGGTGCGCATTGTATGGGTGTGTGTTACATTACATTCACTAGTAGGAGTGAGAAAAACATCACGGGGTGGTGTGAATAGGAGGGTCTGAATTAAGATAGGCAGTGAGTGGCAATGTAGGATGGAGAAAAGCACCGCGGGGTGGTCAGCATGGGGAGGTCAGGGAACATGCAGTGGCAATGTAGGATAGGTTTCTGATAAATATCGCGGGGTGGTGCGCACTGTATGGGTGTGTGTTACATTACATTCACTAGTAGGAGTGAGAAAAACATCATGGGGTGGTGCGCATTGTATGGGTGTGTGTTACATTACATTCACTAGTAGGAGTGAGAAAAACATCACGGGGTGGTGCGCATTGTATGGGTGTGTGTTACATTACATTCACTAGTAGCAGTGAGAAAAACATCACGGGGTGGTGCGCATTGTATGGGTGTGTGTTACATTACATTCACTAGTAAGAGTGAGAAAAACATCACGGGGTGGTGCGCATTGTATGGGTGTGTGTTACATTACATTCACTAGTAGGAGTGAGAAAAACATCATGGGGTGGTGCGCATTGTATGGGTGTGTGTTACATTACATTCACTAGTAGGAGTGAGAAAAACATCACGGGGTGGTGCGCATTGTATGGGTGTGTGTTACATTACATTCACTAGTAGGAGTGAGAAAAACATCATGGGGTGGTGCGCAGTGTATGGGTGTGTGTTACATTACATTCACTAGTAGGAGTGAGAAAAACATCACGGGTTGGTGCGCATTGTATGGTTGTGTGTTACAGTACATTCACTAGTAGGAGTGAGAAAAACGTCACGGGGTGGTGCGCATTGTATGGGTGTGTGTTACATTACATTCACTAGTAGGAGTGAGAAAAACATGACGGGGTGGTGCGCATTGTATGGGTGTGTGTTACATTACATTCAATAGTAGGAGTGAGAAAAACATCACGGTGTGGTGCGCATTGTATGGGTGTGTGTTACATTACATTCACTAGTACGAGTGAGAAAAACATCACGGGGTGGTGCGCACTGTATGGTGTGTGTTACATTACATTCACTAGTAGGAGTGAGAAAAACATCACGGGGTGGTGCGCACTGTATGGGTGTGTGTTACATTACATTCACTAGTAGGAGTGAGAAAAACATCACGGGGTGGTGCGCACTGTATGGGTGTGTGTTACATTACATTCACTAGTAGGAGTGAGAAAAACATAACGGGGTGGTGCGCACTGTATGGGTGTGTGTTACAATACATTCACTAGTAGGAGTGAGAAAAACATCACGGGGTGGTGCGCATTGTATGGGTGTGTGTTACATTACATTCACTAGTAGGAGTGAGAAAAACATCACGGGGTGGTGCGCATTGTATGGGTGTGTGTTACATTACATTCACTAGTAGGAGTGAGAAAAACATCACGGGGTGGTGTGAATAGGAGGGTCTGAATTAAGGTAGGCAGTGAGTGGCAATGTAGGATGGAGAAAAGCACCGCGGGGTGGTCAGCATGGGGAGGTCAGGGAACATGCAGTGGCAATGTAGGATAGGTTTCTGAAAAACATGGCGGGGTGGTGCGCATTGTATGGGTGTGTGTTACATTAGATTCACTAGTAGGAGTGAGAAAAACATCACGGGGTGGTGCGCATTGTATGGGTGAGTGTTACATTAGATTCACTAGTAGGAGTGAGAAAAACATCACGGGGTGGTGCCCATTGTATGGGTGTGTGTTACATTACATTCACTAGTAGGAGTGAGAAAAACATCACGTGGTGGTGCGCATTGTATGGGTGTGTGTTACATTACATTCACTAGTAGGAGTGAGAAAAACATCACGGGGTGGTGCGCATTGTATGGGTGTGTGTTACATTACATTCAATAGTAGGAGTGAGAAAAACATCACGGGGTGGTGTGCATTGTATGGGTGTGTGTTACATTAGATTCACTAGTAGGAGTGAGAAAAACATCACGGGGTGGTGCGCATTGTATGGGTGTGTGTTACATTAGATTCACTAGTAGGAGTGAGAAAAACATCACGGGGTGGTGCGCATTGTATGGGTGTGTGTTACATTACATTCACTAGTAGGAGTGAGAAAAACATCACGGGGTGGTGCGCATTGCATGGGTGTGTGTTACATTACATTCACTAGTAGGAGTGAGAAAAACATCACGGGGTGGTGCGCATTGTATGGGTGTGTGTTACATTACATTCACTAGTAGGAGTGAGAAAAACATCACGGGGTGGTGCGCATTGTATGGGTGTGTGTTACATTACATTCAATAGTAGGAGTGAGAAAAACATCACGGGGTGGTGCGCATTGCATGGGTGTGTGTTACATTACATTCACTAGTAGGAGTGAGAAAAACATCACGGGGTGGTGCGCATTGCATGGGTGTGTGTTACATTACATTCACTAGTAGGAGTGAGAAAAACATCACGGGTTGGTGCGCATTGTATCGTTGTGTGTTACATTACATTCACTAGTAGGAGTGAGAAAAACATCACGGGGTGGTGCGCACTGTATGGGTGTGTGTTACATTAGATTCACTAGTAGGAGTGAGAAAAACATCACGGGGTGGTGCGCATTGTATGGGTGTGTGTTACATTACATTCACTAGTAGGAGTGAGAAAAACATCACGGGGTGGTGCGCATTCTATGGGTGTGTGTTACATTACATTCACTAGTAGGAGTGAGAAAAACATCACGGGGTGGTGCGCATTGCATGGGTGTGTGTTACATTACATTCACTAGTAGGAGTGAGAAAAACATCACGGGTTGGTGCGCATTGTATGGTTGTGTGTTACATTTCATTCACTAGTAGGAGTGAGAAAAACATCACGGGGTGGTGCGCACTGTATGGGTGTGTGTTACATTACATTCACTAGTAGGAGTGAGAAAAACATAACGGGGTGGTGCGCACTGTATGGGTGTGTGTTACAATACATTCACTAGTAGGAGTGAGAAAAACATCACGGGGTGGTGCGCATTGTATGGGTGTGTGTTACATTACATTCACTAGTAGGAGTGAGAAAAGCATCACGGGGTGGTGCGCATTGTATGGTTGTGTGTTACATTACATTCACTAGTAGGAGTGAGAAAAACATCACGGGGTGGTGCGCATTGTATGGGTGTGTGTTACATTACATTCACTAGTAGGAGTGAGAAAAACATCACGGGGTGGTTCGCATTTTATGGGTGTGTGTTACATTATATTCACTAGTAGGAGTGAGAAAAACATCACGGGGTGGTGCGCATTGTATGAGTGTGTGTTACATTACATTCACTAGTAGGAGTGAGAAAAACATCACGGGGTGGTGCGCATTGTATGGGTGTGTGTTACATTACATTCACTAGTAGGAGTGAGAAAAACATCACGGGGTGGTGCGCATTGTATGGGTGTGTGTTACATTACATTCACTAGTAGGAGTGAGAAAAACATCACGGGGTGGTGCGCATTGTATGGCTGTGTGTTACATTACATTCACTAGTAGGAGTGAGAAAAACATCACGGGGTGGTGCGCATTGTATGGGTGTGTGTTACATTACATTCACTAGTAGGAGTGAGAAAAACATCACGGGGTGGTGCGCATTGTATGGGTGTGTGTTGCATTACATTCACTACTAGGTGTGAGAGAAACATCACGGGGTGGTGCGCATTTTATGGGTGTGTGTCACATTACATTCACTAGTAGGAGTGAGAAAAACATCACGGGGTGGTGTGAATCGGAGGGTCTGAATTAGGATAGGCAGTCAGTGGCAATGTAGGATGGAGAAAAGCACCGCGTTGTGGTCAACATGGGGAGGTCAGGGAACATGCAGTGGCAATGTAGGATTAGTTATTGAAAAACATCGCGGGGTGGTGCGCATTCTATGGGTGTGTGTTACATTAGATTCACCAGTAGGAGTGAGAAAAACATCACGGGGTGGTGCGCATTGTATGGGTGTGTGTTACATTAGATCCACTAGTAGGAGTGAGAAAATCATCACGGGGTGGTGCCCATTGTATGGGTGTGTGTTACATTACATTCACTAGTAGGAGTGAGAAAAACATGATGGGGTGTTGCGCATTGTATGGGTGTGTGTTACATTACATTCACTAGTAGGAGTGAGAAAAACATCACAGGGTGGTGCGCATTGTATGGGTGTGTGTTACATTACATTCACTAGTAGGAGTGAGAAAAACATCACGGGGTGGTGCCCATTGTATGGGTGTGTGTTACATTACATTCACTAGTAGGAGTGAGAAAAACATCACGGGGTGGTGCGCATTGTATGGGTGTGTGTTACATTACATTCACTAGTAGGAGTGAGAAAAACATCACGGGGTGGTGTGCATTGTATGGGTGTGTGTTACATTACATTCAATAGTAGGAGTGAGAAAAACATCACGGGGTGGTGCGCATTGTATGGGTGTGTGTTACATTAGATTCACTAGTAGGAGTGAGAAAAACATCACGGGGTGGTGCGCATTGTATCGGTGTGTGTTACATTAGATTCACTAGGAGGAGTGAGAAAAACATCACGGGGTGGTGCGCATTGTATGGGTGTGTGTTACATTACATTCACTAGTAGGAGTGAGAAAAACATCACGGGGTGGTGCGCATTGCATGGGTGTGTGTTACATTACATTCACTAGTAGGAGTGAGAAAAACATCACGGGTTGGTGCGCATTGTATGGTTGTGTGTTACAGTACATTCACTAGTAGGAGTGAGAAAAACGTCACGGGGTGGTGCGCATTGTATGGGTGTGTGTTACATTACATTCACTAGTAATAGTGAGAAAAACATGACGGGGTGGTGCGCATTGTATGGGTGTGTGTTACATTACATTCACTAGTAGGAGTGAGAAAAACATCACGGTGTGGTGCGCATTGTATGGGTGTGTGTTACATTACATTCACTAGTACGAGTGAGAAAAACATCACGGGGTGGTGCGCACTGTATGGGTGTGTGTTACATTACATTCACTAGTAGGAGTGAGAAAAACATCACGGGGTGGTGCGCACTGTATGGGTGTGTGTTACATTACATTCACTAGTAGGAGTGAGAAAAACATCACGGGGTGGTGCGCACTGTATGGGTGTGTGTTACATTACATTCACTAGTAGGAGTGAGAAAAACATAACGGGGTGGTGCGCACTGTATGGGTGTGTGTTACAATACATTCACTAGTAGGAGTGAGAAAAACATCACGGGGTGGTGCGCATTGTATGGGTGTGTGTTACATTACATTCACTAGTAGGAGTGAGAAAAACATCACGGGGTGGTGCGCATTGTATGGGTGTGTGTTACATTAGATTCACTAGTAGGAGTGAGAAAAACATCACGGGGTGGTGCGCATTGTATGGGTGTGTGTTACATTACATTCACTAGTAGGAGTGAGAAAAACATCACGGGGTGGTGTGAATAGGAGGGTCTGAATTAAAATAGGCAGTGAGTGGCAATGTAGGATGGAGAAAAGCACCGCGGGGTGGTCAGCATGGGGAGGTCAGGGAACATGCAGTGGCAATGTAGGATAGGTTTCTGATAAACATCGCGGGGTGGTGCGCACTGTATGGGTGTGTGTTACATTACATTCACTTGTAGGAATGAGAAAAACATCATGGGGTGGTGCGCATTGTATGGGTGTGTGTTACATTTCATTCACTAGTAGGAGTGAGAAAAACATCACGGGGTGGTGCGCATTGTATGGGTGTGTGTTACATTACATTCACTAGTAGCAGTGAGAAAAACATCACGGGGTGGTTCGCATTTTATGGGTGTGTGTTACATTATATTCACTAGTAGGAGTGAGAAAAACATCACGGGGTGGTGCGCATTGTATGAGTGTGTGTTACATTACATTCACTAGTAGGAGTGAGAAAAACATCACGGGGTGGTGCGCATTGTATGGGTGTGTGTTACATTATATTCACTAGTAGGAGTGAGAAAAACATCACGGGGTGGTGCGCATTGTATGGGTGTGTGTTACATTACATTCACTAGTAGGAGTGAGAAAAACATCACGGGGTGGTGCGCATTGTATGGGTGTGTGTTACATTACGTTCACTAGTAGGAGTGAGAAAAACATCACGGGGTGGTGCGCATTGTATGGGTGTGTGTTACATTACGTTCACTAGTAGGAGTGAGAAAAACATCACGGGGTGGTGCGCATTGTATGGGTGTGTGTTACATTACGTTCACGAGTAGGAGTGAGAAAAACATCACGGGGTGGTGCGCATTGTATGGGTGTGTGTTACATTACGTTCACTAGTAGGAGTGAGAAAAACATCACGGGGTGGTGCGCATTGTATGGGTGTGTGTTACATTACGTTCACTAGTAGGAGTGAGAAAAACATCACGGGGTGGTGCGCATTGTATGGGTGTGTGTTACATTACATTCACTAGTAGGAGTGAGAAAAACATCACGGGGTGGTGCGCATTGTATGGGTGTGTGTTACATTACATTCACTAGTAGCAGTGAGAAAAACATCACGGGGTGGTGCGCATTGTATGCTTGTGTGTTACATTACATTCACTACTAGGTGTGAGAGAAACATCACGGGGTGGTGCGCATTTTATGGGTGTGTGTCACATTACATTGACTAGTAGGAGTGAGAAAAACATCACGGGGTGGTGCGCATTTTATGGGTGTGTGTCACATTACATTCACTAGTAGGAGTGAGAAAAACATCACGGGGTGGTGTGAATCGGAGGGTCTGAATTAGGATAGGCAGTGAGTGGCAATGTAGGATGGAGAAAAGCACCGCGGGGTGGTCAGCATGGGAAGGTCAGGGAACATGCAGTGGCAATGTAGGATAGGTTTCTGAAAAACATCGTGGGGTGGTGCGCATTGTATGGGTGTGTGTTACATTAGATTCACTAGTAGGAGTGGGAAAAACATCACGGGGTGGTGCGCATTGTATGGGTGTGTGATACATTACATTCACTAGTAGGAGTGAGAAAAACATCACGGGGTGGTGCGCATTGTATGGATGTGTGTTACATTACATTCACTAGTAGGAGTGAGAAAAACATCACGGGGTGGTGCTCATTGTATGGGTGTGTGTTACATTAGATTCACTAGTAGGAGTGAGAAAATCATCACGGGGTGGTGCGCATTGTATGGGTGTGTGTTACATTACATTCACTAGTAGGAGTGAGAAAAACATCACGGGATGGTGCTCATTGTATGGGTGTGTGTTACATTACATTCACTACTAGGAGTGAGAAAAACATCACGGGGTGGTGCGCATTGTATGGGTGTGTCTTACATTAGACTCACTAGTAGGAGTGAGAAAAACATCACGGGGTGGTGCGCATTGTATGGGTGTGTGTTACATTACGTTCACTAGTAGGAGTGAGAAAAACATCACGGGGTGGTGCGCATTTATGGGTGTGTGTTACATTATGTTCACTAGTAGGAGTGATAAAAATATCACGGGGTGGTGCGCATTGTATGGGTGTGTGTTACATTACGTTCACTAGTAGGAGTGAGAAAAACATCACGGGGTGGTGCGCATTGTATGGGTGTGTGTTACATTACGTACACTAGTAGGAGTGAGAAAAACATCACGGGGTGGTGCGCATTGTATGGGTGTGTGTTACATTACGTTCACTAGTAGGAGTGAGAAAAACATCACGGGGTGGTGCGCATTGTATGGGTGTGTGTTACATTACGTTCACTAGTAGGAGTGAGAAAAACATCACGGGGTGGTGCGCATTGTATGTGTGTGTGACATTACATTCACTAGTAGGAGTGAGAAAAACATCACGGGGTGGTGCGCATTGTATGGGTGTGTGTTACATTACATTCACTAGTAGGAGTGAGAAAAACATCACGGGGTGGTGCGCATTGTATGGGTGTGTGTTACATTACATTCACTAGTAGGAGTGAGAAAAACATGACGGGGTGGTGCGCGTTGTATTGGTGTGTGTTACATTACATGCACTAGTAGGAGTGAGAAAAACGTCACGGGGTGGTGCGCATTGTATGGGTGTGTGTTACATTACATTCATAGTAGGAGTGAGAAAAACGTCACGGGGTGGTGCGCATTGTATGGGTGTGTGTTGCATTACATTCACTAGTAGGAGTGAGAAAAACGTCACGGGGTGGTGCTCATTGTATGGGTGTGTGTTACATTAGATTCACTAGTAGGAGTGAGAAAAACATCACGGGGTGGTGCGCATTGTATGGGTGTGTGTTACATTACGTTCACTAGTAGGAGTGAGAAAAACATCACGGGGTGGTGCGCATTGTATGGGTGTGTGTTACATTACGTTCACTAGTAGGAGTGAGAAAAACATCACGGGGTGTTGCGCATTTATGGGTGTGTGTTACATTATGTTCACTAGTAGGAGTGAGAAAAATATCACGGGGTGGTGCGCATTGTATGGGTGTGTGTTACATTACGTTCACTAGTAGGAGTGAGAAAAACATCACGGGGTGGTGCGCATTGTATGGGTGTGTGTTACATTACGTACACTAGTAGGAGTGAGAAAAACATCACGGGGTGGTGCGCATTGTATGGGTGTGTGTTACATTACGTTCACTAGTAGGAGTGAGAAAAACATCACGGGGTGGTGCGCATTGTATGGGTGTGTGTTACATTACGTTCACTAGTAGGAGTGAGAAAAACATCACGGGGTGGTGCGCATTGTATGTGTGTGTGACATTACATTCACTAGTAGGAGTGAGAAAAACATCACGGGGTGGTGCGCATTGTATGGGTGTGTGTTACATTACATTCACTAGTAGGAGTGAGAAAAACATCACGGGGTGGTGCGCATTGTATGGGTGTGTGTTACATTACATTCACTAGTAGGAGTGAGAAAAACATGACGGGGTGGTGCGCGTTGTATTGGTGTGTGTTACATTACATGCACTAGTAGGAGTGAGAAAAACGTCACGGGGTGGTGCGCATTGTATGGGTGTGTGTTACATTAGATTCACTAGTAGGAGTGAGAAAAACATCAAGGGGTGGTGCGCATTGTATGGGTGTGTGTTACATTAGATTCACTAGTAGGAGTGAGAAAAACATCACCGGGTGGTGCGCATTGTATGGGTGTGTGTTACATCACGTTCACTAGTAGGAGTGAGAAAAACATCACGGGGTGGTGCGCACTGTATGGGTGTGTGTTACATTACGTTCACTAGTAGGAGTGAGAAAAACATCAAGGGGTGGTGCGCATTGTATGGGTGTGTGTTACATTACGTTCACTAGTAAGAGTGAGAAAAACATCACGGGGTGGTGCGCATTGTATGGGTGTGTGTTACATTACATTCACTAGTAGGAGTGAGAAAAACATCACGGGGTGGTGCGCATTGTATGAGTGTGTGTTACATTAGACTCACTAGTAGGAGTGAGAAAAACATCACGGGGTGGTGCTCATTGTATGGGTGTGTGTTACATTAGACTCACTAGTAGGAGTGAGAAAAACATCACGGGGTGGTGCGCATTGTATGGGTGTGTGTTACATTAGACTCACTAGTAGGAGTGAGAAAAACATCACGGGGTGGTGCGCATTGTATGGGTGTGTGTTACATTACATTCACTAGTAGGAGTGAGAAAAACATCACGGGGTGGTGCGCATTGTATGGGTGTGTGTTAAATTACATTCACTAATAGGAGTGAGAAAAACATCACGGGGTTGTGCGCATTGAATGGGTGTGTGTTACATTACATTCACTAGTAGGAGTGAGAAAAACATCACGGGGTGGTGCGCATTGTATGGGTGTGTGTTACATTACATTCACTAGTAGGAGTGAGAAAAACATCACGGGGTGGTCCGCATTGTATGGGTGTGTGTTACATTACATTCACTAGTGGGAGTGAGAAAAACATGACGGGGTGGTGCGCGTTGTATGGGTGTGTGTTACATTACATGCACTAGTAGGAGTGAGAAAAACGTCACGGGGTGGTGCGCATTGTATGGGTGTGTGTTACATTAGATTCACTAGTAGGAGTGAGAAAAACATCACGGGGTGGTGCGCATTGTATGGGTGTGTGTTACATTAGATTCACTAGTAGGAGTGAGAAAAACATCACGGGGTGGTGCGCATTGTATGGGTGTGTGTTACATCACGTTCACTAGTAGGAGTGAGAAAAACATCACGGGGTGGTGCGCATTGTATGGGTGTGTGTTACATTAGATTCACTAGTAGGAGTGAGAAAAACATCACGGGGTCGTGCGCATTGTATGGGTGTGTGTTACATTAGATTCACTAGTAGGAGTGAGAAAAACATCACGGGGTGGTGCGCATTGTATGGGTGTGTGTTACATTACATTCACTAGTAGGAGAGAGAAAAACATCACGGGGTGGTGCGCATTGTATGGGTGTGTGTTACATTACATTCACTAGTAGGAGTGAGAAAAACATCACGGGGTGGTCCGCATTGTATGGGTGTGTGTTACATTACATTCACTACTAGGAGTGAGAAAAACATGACGGGGTGGTGCGCATTGTATGGGTGTGTGTTACATTACATTCACTAGTAGCAGTGAGAAAAACATCACGGGGTGGTGCGCATTTTATGGCTGTGTGTTACATTACATTCACTAGTAGGAGTGAGAAAAACATCACGGGGTGGTGCGCATTGTATGGGTGTGTGTTACATTACATTCACCAGTAGGAGTGAGAGAAACATCACGGGGTGGTGGGCATTGTATGGGTGTGTGTTACATTACATTCACTAGTAGGTGTGAGAGAAAGATCACGGGGTGGTGCGCATTGTATGGGTGTGTGTCACATTACATTCACTAGTAGGAGTGAGAAAAACATCACGGGGTGGTGCCCCTTGTATGGGTGTGTGTTAGGTTACATTCACTAGTAGGAGTGAGAAAAACATCACTGGGCGGTGCGCATTGTATGGGTGTGTGTTACATTACATTCACTAGTAGGAGTGAGAAAAACATCACGGGGTGGTGTGAATCGGAGGGTCTGAATTATGATAGGCAGTCAGTGGCAATGTAGGATGGAGAAAAGCACCGCGGGGTGGTCAGCATGGGGAGGTCAGGGAACATGCAGTGGCAATGTAGGATAGGATTCTGAAAAACATCGCGGGGTGGTGCGCATTGTATGGGTGTGTGTTACATTAGATTCACTAGTAGGAGTGAGAAAAACATCACGGTGTGGTGCGCATTGTATGGGTGTGTGTTACATTACATTCACTAGTAGGAGTGAGAAAAACACCACGGGGTGGTGCGCATTGTATGGGTGTGTGTTACATTACATTCACTAGTAGGAGTGAGAAAAACACCACGGGGTGGTGCGCATTGTATGGGTGTGTGTTACATTACATTCACTAGTAGCAGTGAGAAAATCATCACGGGGTTGTGTGCATTGTATGGCTGTGTGTTACATTACATTCACTAGTAGGAGTGAGAAAAACATCACGGGGTGGTGCGCATTGTATGGGTGTGTGTTACATTACATTCACTAGTAGGAGTGAGAAAAACATCACGGGGTGGTGCGCATTGTATGGGTGTGTGTTACATTACATTCACTAGTAGGAGTGAGAAAAACATCAAGGGGTGGTGCGCATTGTATGGGTGTGTGTTACATTACATTCACTAGTAGGAGTGAGAAAAACATCACGGGGTGGTGCGCATTGTATGGGTGTGTGTTACATTACATTCACTAGTAGCAGTGAGAAAAACATCACGGGGTGGTGCGCATTGTATGGCTGTGTGTTACATTACATTCACTAGTAGGAGTGAGAAAAACATCACGGGGTGGTGCGCATTGTATGGGTGTGTGTTACATTACATTCACTAGTAGGAGTGAGAAAAGCATCACGGGGTGGTGCGCATTGTATGGTTGTGTGTTACATTACATTCACTAGTAGGAGTGAGAAAAACATCACGGGGTGGTGCGCATTGTATGGGTGTGTGTTACATTACATTCACTAGTAGGAGTGAGAAAAACATCACGGGGTGGTTCGCATTTTATGGGTGTGTGTTACATTATATTCACTAGTAGGAGTGAGAAAAACATCACGGGGTGGTGCGCATTGTATGAGTGTGTGTTACATTACATTCACTAGTAGGAGTGAGAAAAACATCACGGGGTGGTGCGCATTGTATGGGTGTGTGTTACATTACATTCACTAGTAGGAGTGAGAAAAACATCACGGGGTGGTGCGCATTGTATGGGTGTGTGTTACATTACATTCACTAGTAGGAGTGAGAAAAACATCACGGGGTGGTGCGCATTGTATGGGTGTGTGTTACATTACATTCACTAGTAGCAGTGAGAAAAACATCACGGGGTGGTGCGCATTGTATGGCTGTGTGTTACATTACATTCACTAGTAGGAGTGAGAAAAACATCACGGGGTGGTGCGCATTGTATGGGTGTGTGTTACATTACATTCACTAGTAGGAGTGAGAAAAACATCACGGGGTGGTGCGCATTGTATGGGTGTGTGTTGCATTACATTCACTACTAGGTGTGAGAGAAACATCACGGGGTGGTGCGCATTTTATGGGTGTGTGTCACATTACATTCACTAGTAGGAGTGAGAAAAACATCACGGGGTGGTGTGAATCGGAGGGTCTGAATTAGGATAGGCAGTCAGTGGCAATGTAGGATGGAGAAAAGCACCGCGTTGTGGTCAACATGGGGAGGTCAGGGAACATGCAGTGGCAATGTAGGATTAGTTATTGAAAAACATCACGGGGTGGTGCGCATTCTATGGGTGTGTGTTACATTAGATTCACCAGTAGGAGTGAGAAAAACATCACGGGGTGGTGCGCATTGTATGGGTGTGTGTTACATTAGATCCACTAGTAGGAGTGAGAAAAACATCACGGGGTGGTGCCCATTGTATGGGTGTGTGTTACATTACATTCACTAGTAGGAGTGAGAAAAACATGATGGGGTGGTGCGCATTGTATGGGTGTGTGTTACATTACATTCACTAGTAGGAGTGAGAAAAACATCACAGGGTGGTGCGCATTGTATGGGTGTGTGTTACATTACATTCACTAGTAGGAGTGAGAAAAACATCACGGGGTGGTGCCCATTGTATGGGTGTGTGTTACATTACATTCACTAGTAGGAGTGAGAAAAACATCACGGGGTGGTGCGCATTGTATGGGTGTGTGTTACATTACATTCACTAGTAGGAGTGAGAAAAACATCACGGGGTGGTGTGCATTGTATGGGTGTGTGTTACATTACATTCAATAGTAGGAGTGAGAAAAACATCACGGGGTGGTGCGCATTGTATGGGTGTGTGTTACATTAGATTCACTAGTAGGAGTGAGAAAAACATCACGGGGTGGTGCGCATTGTATCGGTGTGTGTTACATTAGATTCACTAGGAGGAGTGAGAAAAACATCACGGGGTGGTGCGCATTGTATGGGTGTGTGTTACATTACATTCACTAGTAGGAGTGAGAAAAACATCACGGGGTGGTGCGCATTGCATGGGTGTGTGTTACATTACATTCACTAGTAGGAGTGAGAAAAACATCACGGGTTGGTGCGCATTGTATGGTTGTGTGTTACAGTACATTCACTAGTAGGAGTGAGAAAAACGTCACGGGGTGGTGCGCATTGTATGGGTGTGTGTTACATTACATTCACTAGTAATAGTGAGAAAAACATGACGGGGTGGTGCGCATTGTATGGGTGTGTGTTACATTACATTCACTAGTAGGAGTGAGAAAAACATCACGGTGTGGTGCGCATTGTATGGGTGTGTGTTACATTACATTCACTAGTACGAGTGAGAAAAACATCACGGGGTGGTGCGCACTGTATGGGTGTGTGTTACATTACATTCACTAGTAGGAGTGAGAAAAACATCACGGGGTGGTGCGCACTGTATGGGTGTGTGTTACATTACATTCACTAGTAGGAGTGAGAAAAACATCACGGGGTGGTGCGCACTGTATGGGTGTGTGTTACATTACATTCACTAGTAGGAGTGAGAAAAACATAACGGGGTGGTGCGCACTGTATGGGTGTGTGTTACAATACATTCACTAGTAGGAGTGAGAAAAACATCACGGGGTGGTGCGCATTGTATGGGTGTGTGTTACATTACATTCACTAGTAGGAGTGAGAAAAACATCACGGGGTGGTGCGCATTGTATGGGTGTGTGTTACATTAGATTCACTAGTAGGAGTGAGAAAAACATCACGGGGTGGTGCGCATTGTATGGGTGTGTGTTACATTACATTCACTAGTAGGAGTGAGAAAAACATCACGGGGTGGTGTGAATAGGAGGGTCTGAATTAAAATAGGCAGTGAGTGGCAATGTAGGATGGAGAAAAGCACCGCGGGGTGGTCAGCATGGGGAGGTCAGGGAACATGCAGTGGCAATGTAGGATAGGTTTCTGATAAACATCGCGGGGTGGTGCGCACTGTATGGGTGTGTGTTACATTACATTCACTTGTAGGAATGAGAAAAACATCATGGGGTGGTGCGCATTGATTGGTGTGTGTTACATTTCATTCACTAGTAGGAGTGAGAAAAACATCACGGGGTGGTGCGCATTGTATGGGTGTGTGTTACATTACATTCACTAGTAGCAGTGAGAAAAACATCACGGGGTGGTTCGCATTTTATGGGTGTGTGTTACATTATATTCACTAGTAGGAGTGAGAAAAACATCACGGGGTGGTGCGCATTGTATGAGTGTGTGTTACATTACATTCACTAGTAGGAGTGAGAAAAACATCACGGGGTGGTGCGCATTGTATGGGTGTGTGTTACATTATATTCACTAGTAGGAGTGAGAAAAACATCACGGGGTGGTGCGCATTGTATGGGTGTGTGTTACATTACATTCACTAGTAGGAGTGAGAAAAACATCACGGGGTGGTGCGCATTGTATGGGTGTGTGTTACATTACATTCACTAGTAGCAGTGAGAAAAACATCACGGGGTGGTGCGCATTGTATGGCTGTGTGTTACATTACATTCACTAGTAGGAGTGAGAAAAACATCACGGGGTGGTGCGCATTGTATGGGTGTGTGTTACATTACATTCACTAGTAGGAGTGAGAAAAACATCACGGGGTGGTGCGCATTGTATGGGTGTGTGTTGCATTACATTCACTACTAGGTGTGAGAGAAACATCACGGGGTGGTGCGCATTTTATGGGTGTGTGTCACATTACATTCACTAGTAGGAGTGAGAAAAACATCACGGGGTGGTGTGAATCGGAGGGTCTGAATTAGGATAGGCAGTCAGTGGCAATGTAGGATGGAGAAAAGCACCGCGTTGTGGTCAACATGGGGAGGTCAGGGAACATGCAGTGGCAATGTAGGATTAGTTATTGAAAAACATCGCGGGGTGGTGCGCATTCTATGGGTGTGTGTTACATTAGATTCACCAGTAGGAGTGAGAAAAACATCACGGGGTGGTGCGCATTGTATGGGTGTGTGTTACATTAGATCCACTAGTAGGAGTGAGAAAAACATCACGGGGTGGTGCCCATTGTATGGGTGTGTGTTACATTACATTCACTAGTAGGAGTGAGAAAAACATGATGGGGTGGTGCGCATTGTATGGGTGTGTGTTACATTACATTCACTAGTAGGAGTGAGAAAAACATCACAGGGTGGTGCGCATTGTATGGGTGTGTGTTACATTACATTCACTAGTAGGAGTGAGAAAAACATCACGGGGTGGTGCCCATTGTATGGGTGTGTGTTACATTACATTCACTAGTAGGAGTGAGAAAAACATCACGGGGTGGTGCGCATTGTATGGGTGTGTGTTACATTACATTCACTAGTAGGAGTGAGAAAAACATCACGGGGTGGTGTGCATTGTATGGGTGTGTGTTACATTACATTCAATAGTAGGAGTGAGAAAAACATCACGGGGTGGTGCGCATTGTATGGGTGTGTGTTACATTAGATTCACTAGTAGGAGTGAGAAAAACATCACGGGGTGGTGCGCATTGTATCGGTGTGTGTTACATTAGATTCACTAGGAGGAGTGAGAAAAACATCACGGGGTGGTGCGCATTGTATGGGTGTGTGTTACATTACATTCACTAGTAGGAGTGAGAAAAACATCACGGGGTGGTGCGCATTGCATGGGTGTGTGTTACATTACATTCACTAGTAGGAGTGAGAAAAACATCACGGGTTGGTGCGCATTGTATGGTTGTGTGTTACAGTACATTCACTAGTAGGAGTGAGAAAAACGTCACGGGGTGGTGCGCATTGTATGGGTGTGTGTTACATTACATTCACTAGTAATAGTGAGAAAAACATGACGGGGTGGTGCGCATTGTATGGGTGTGTGTTACATTACATTCACTAGTAGGAGTGAGAAAAACATCACGGTGTGGTGCGCATTGTATGGGTGTGTGTTACATTACATTCACTAGTACGAGTGAGAAAAACATCACGGGGTGGTGCGCACTGTATGGGTGTGTGTTACATTACATTCACTAGTAGGAGTGAGAAAAACATCACGGGGTGGTGCGCACTGTATGGGTGTGTGTTACATTACATTCACTAGTAGGAGTGAGAAAAACATCACGGGGTGGTGCGCACTGTATGGGTGTGTGTTACATTACATTCACTAGTAGGAGTGAGAAAAACATAACGGGGTGGTGCGCACTGTATGGGTGTGTGTTACAATACATTCACTAGTAGGAGTGAGAAAAACATCACGGGGTGGTGCGCATTGTATGGGTGTGTGTTACATTACATTCACTAGTAGGAGTGAGAAAAACATCACGGGGTGGTGCGCATTGTATGGGTGTGTGTTACATTAGATTCACTAGTAGGAGTGAGAAAAACATCACGGGGTGGTGCGCATTGTATGGGTGTGTGTTACATTACATTCACTAGTAGGAGTGAGAAAAACATCACGGGGTGGTGTGAATAGGAGGGTCTGAATTAAAATAGGCAGTGAGTGGCAATGTAGGATGGAGAAAAGCACCGCGGGGTGGTCAGCATGGGGAGGTCAGGGAACATGCAGTGGCAATGTAGGATAGGTTTCTGATAAACATCGCGGGGTGGTGCGCACTGTATGGGTGTGTGTTACATTACATTCACTTGTAGGAATGAGAAAAACATCATGGGGTGGTGCGCATTGATTGGTGTGTGTTACATTTCATTCACTAGTAGGAGTGAGAAAAACATCACGGGGTGGTGCGCATTGTATGGGTGTGTGTTACATTACATTCACTAGTAGCAGTGAGAAAAACATCACGGGGTGGTTCGCATTTTATGGGTGTGTGTTACATTATATTCACTAGTAGGAGTGAGAAAAACATCACGGGGTGGTGCGCATTGTATGAGTGTGTGTTACATTACATTCACTAGTAGGAGTGAGAAAAACATCACGGGGTGGTGCGCATTGTATGGGTGTGTGTTACATTATATTCACTAGTAGGAGTGAGAAAAACATCACGGGGTGGTGCGCATTGTATGGGTGTGTGTTACATTACATTCACTAGTAGGAGTGAGAAAAACATCACGGGGTGGTGCGCATTGTATGGGTGTGTGTTACATTACATTCACTAGTAGCAGTGAGAAAAACATCACGGGGTGGTGCGCATTGTATGGCTGTGTGTTACATTACATTCACTAGTAGGAGTGAGAAAAACATCACGGGGTGGTGCGCATTGTATGGGTGTGTGTTACATTACATTCACTAGTAGGAGTGAGAAAAACATCACGGGGTGGTGCGCATTGTATGGGTGTGTGTTGCATTACATTCACTACTAGGTGTGAGAGAAACATCACGGGGTGGTGCGCATTTTATGGGTGTGTGTCACATTACATTCACTAGTAGGAGTGAGAAAAACATCACGGGGTGGTGTGAATCGGAGGGTCTGAATTAGGATAGGCAGTCAGTGGCAATGTAGGATGGAGAAAAGCACCGCGTTGTGGTCAACATGGGGAGGTCAGGGAACATGCAGTGGCAATGTAGGATTAGTTATTGAAAAACATCGCGGGGTGGTGCGCATTCTATGGGTGTGTGTTACATTAGATTCACCAGTAGGAGTGAGAAAAACATCACGGGGTGGTGCGCATTGTATGGGTGTGTGTTACATTAGATCCACTAGTAGGAGTGAGAAAAACATCACGGGGTGGTGCCCATTGTATGGGTGTGTGTTACATTACATTCACTAGTAGGAGTGAGAAAAACATGATGGGGTGGTGCGCATTGTATGGGTGTGTGTTACATTACATTCACTAGTAGGAGTGAGAAAAACATCACAGGGTGGTGCGCATTGTATGGGTGTGTGTTACATTACATTCACTAGTAGGAGTGAGAAAAACATCACGGGGTGGTGCCCATTGTATGGGTGTGTGTTACATTACATTCACTAGTAGGAGTGAGAAAAACATCACGGGGTGGTGCGCATTGTATGGGTGTGTGTTACATTACATTCACTAGTAGGAGTGAGAAAAACATCACGGGGTGGTGTGCATTGTATGGGTGTGTGTTACATTACATTCAATAGTAGGAGTGAGAAAAACATCACGGGGTGGTGCGCATTGTATGGGTGTGTGTTACATTAGATTCACTAGTAGGAGTGAGAAAAACATCACGGGGTGGTGCGCATTGTATCGGTGTGTGTTACATTAGATTCACTAGGAGGAGTGAGAAAAACATCACGGGGTGGTGCGCATTGTATGGGTGTGTGTTACATTACATTCACTAGTAGGAGTGAGAAAAACATCACGGGGTGGTGCGCATTGCATGGGTGTGTGTTACATTACATTCACTAGTAGGAGTGAGAAAAACATCACGGGTTGGTGCGCATTGTATGGTTGTGTGTTACAGTACATTCACTAGTAGGAGTGAGAAAAACGTCACGGGGTGGTGCGCACTGTATGGGTGTGTGTTACATTACATTCACTAGTACGAGTGAGAAAAACATCACGGGGTGGTGCGCATTGTATGGGTGTGTGTTACATTACATTCACTAGTAGGAGTGAGAAAAACATCACGGTGTGGTGCGCATTGTATGGGTGTGTGTTACATTACATTCACTAGTACGAGTGAGAAAAACATCACGGGGTGGTGCGCACTGTATGGGTGTGTGTTACATTACATTCACTAGTAGGAGTGAGAAAAACATCACGGGGTGGTGCGCACTGTATGGGTGTGTGTTACATTACATTCACTAGTAGGAGTGAGAAAAACATCACGGGGTGGTGCGCACTGTATGGGTGTGTGTTACATTACATTCACTAGTAGGAGTGAGAAAAACATAACGGGGTGGTGCGCACTGTATGGGTGTGTGTTACAATACATTCACTAGTAGGAGTGAGAAAAACATCACGGGGTGGTGCGCATTGTATGGGTGTGTGTTACATTACATTCACTAGTAGGAGTGAGAAAAACATCACGGGGTGGTGCGCATTGTATGGGTGTGTGTTACATTAGATTCACTAGTAGGAGTGAGAAAAACATCACGGGGTGGTGCGCATTGTATGGGTGTGTGTTACATTACATTCACTAGTAGGAGTGAGAAAAACATCACGGGGTGGTGTGAATAGGAGGGTCTGAATTAAAATAGGCAGTGAGTGGCAATGTAGGATGGAGAAAAGCACCGCGGGGTGGTCAGCATGGGGAGGTCAGGGAACATGCAGTGGCAATGTAGGATAGGTTTCTGATAAACATCGCGGGGTGGTGCGCACTGTATGGGTGTGTGTTACATTACATTCACTTGTAGGAATGAGAAAAACATCATGGGGTGGTGCGCATTGTATGGGTGTGTGTTACATTTCATTCACTAGTAGGAGTGAGAAAAACATCACGGGGTGGTGCGCATTGTATGGGTGTGTGTTACATTACATTCACTAGTAGCAGTGAGAAAAACATCACGGGTTGGTGCGCATTGTATGGGTGTGTGTTACATTAGATTCACTAGTAGGAGTGAGAAAAACATCACGGGGTGGTGCGCATTGTATGGGTGTGTGTTACATTAGATTCACTATTAGGAGTGAGAAAAACATCACGGGTTGGTGTGAATTGGAGGGTCTGAATTAAGATAGGCAGTGAGTGGCAATGTAGGATGGAGAAAAGCACCGCGGGGTGGTCAGCATGGGGAGGTTAGGGAACATGCAGTGGCAATGTAGGATAGGTTTCTGAAAAACATCGCGGGGTGGTGCGCATTGTATGGGTGTGTGTTACATTACATTCACTAGTAGGAGTGAGAAAAACATCACGGGGTGGTGCGCATTGTATGGGTGTGTGTTACATTACATTCACTAGTAGGAGTGAGAAAAACATCACGGGGTGGTGCCCATTGTATGGGTGTGTGTTACATTACATTCACTAGTAGGAGTGAGAAAAACATGATGGGGTGGTGCGCATTGTATGGGTGTGTGTTACATTACATTCACTAGTAGGAGTGAGAAAAACATCACAGGGTGGTGCGCATTGTATGGGTGTGTGTTACATTACATTCACTAGTAGGAGTGAGAAAAACATCACGGGGTGGTGCCCATTGTATGGGTGTGTGTTACATTACATTCACTAGTAGGAGTGAGAAAAACATCACGGGGTGGTGCGCATTGTATGGGTGTGTGTTACATTACATTCACTAGTAGGAGTGAGAAAAACATCACGGGGTGGTGTGCATTGTATGGGTGTGTGTTACATTACATTCAATAGTAGGAGTGAGAAAAACATCACGGGGTGGTGCGCATTGTATGGGTGTGTGTTACATTAGATTCACTAGTAGGAGTGAGAAAAACATCACGGGGTGGTGCGCATTGTATCGGTGTGTGTTACATTAGATTCACTAGGAGGAGTGAGAAAAACATCACGGGGTGGTGCGCATTGTATGGGTGTGTGTTACATTACATTCACTAGTAGGAGTGAGAAAAACATCACGGGGTGGTGCGCATTGCATGGGTGTGTGTTACATTACATTCACTAGTAGGAGTGAGAAAAACATCACGGGTTGGTGCGCATTGTATGGTTGTGTGTTACAGTACATTCACTAGTAGGAGTGAGAAAAACGTCACGGGGTGGTGCGCACTGTATGGGTGTGTGTTACATTACATTCACTAGTACGAGTGAGAAAAACATCACGGGGTGGTGCGCATTGTATGGGTGTGTGTTACATTACATTCACTAGTAGGAGTGAGAAAAACATCACGGTGTGGTGCGCATTGTATGGGTGTGTGTTACATTACATTCACTAGTACGAGTGAGAAAAACATCACGGGGTGGTGCGCACTGTATGGGTGTGTGTTACATTACATTCACTAGTAGGAGTGAGAAAAACATCACGGGGTGGTGCGCACTGTATGGGTGTGTGTTACATTACATTCACTAGTAGGAGTGAGAAAAACATCACGGGGTGGTGCGCACTGTATGGGTGTGTGTTACATTACATTCACTAGTAGGAGTGAGAAAAACATAACGGGGTGGTGCGCACTGTATGGGTGTGTGTTACAATACATTCACTAGTAGGAGTGAGAAAAACATCACGGGGTGGTGCGCATTGTATGGGTGTGTGTTACATTACATTCACTAGTAGGAGTGAGAAAAACATCACGGGGTGGTGCGCATTGTATGGGTGTGTGTTACATTAGATTCACTAGTAGGAGTGAGAAAAACATCACGGGGTGGTGCGCATTGTATGGGTGTGTGTTACATTACATTCACTAGTAGGAGTGAGAAAAACATCACGGGGTGGTGTGAATAGGAGGGTCTGAATTAAAATAGGCAGTGAGTGGCAATGTAGGATGGAGAAAAGCACCGCGGGGTGGTCAGCATGGGGAGGTCAGGGAACATGCAGTGGCAATGTAGGATAGGTTTCTGATAAACATCGCGGGGTGGTGCGCACTGTATGGGTGTGTGTTACATTACATTCACTTGTAGGAATGAGAAAAACATCATGGGGTGGTGCGCATTGTATGGGTGTGTGTTACATTTCATTCACTAGTAGGAGTGAGAAAAACATCACGGGGTGGTGCGCATTGTATGGGTGTGTGTTACATTACATTCACTAGTAGCAGTGAGAAAAACATCACGGGTTGGTGCGCATTGTATGGGTGTGTGTTACATTAGATTCACTAGTAGGAGTGAGAAAAACATCACGGGGTGGTGCGCATTGTATGGGTGTGTGTTACATTAGATTCACTATTAGGAGTGAGAAAAACATCAAGGGTTGGTGTGAATCGGAGGGTCTGAATTAAGATAGGCAGTGAGTGGCAATGTAGGATGGAGAAAAGCACCGCGGGGTGGTCAGCATGGGGAGGTTAGGGAACATGCAGTGGCAATGTAGGATAGGTTTCTGAAAAACATCGCGGGGTGGTGCGCATTGTATGGGTGTGTGTTACATTACATTCACTAGTAGGAGTGAGAAAAACATCACGGGGTGGTGCGCATTGTATGGGTGTGTGTTACATTACATTCACTAGTAGGAGTGAGAAAAACATCACGGGGTGGTGCGCATTGTATGGGTGTGTGTTACATTACATTCACTAGTAGCAGTGAGAAAAACATCACGGGGTGGTGCGCATTGTATGGCTGTGTGTTACATTACATTCACTAGTAGGAGTGAGAAAAACATCACGGGGTGGTGCGCATTGTATGGGTGTGTGTTACATTACATTCACTAGTAGGAGTGAGAAAAACATCACGGGGTGGTGCGCATTGTATGGGTGTGTGTTACATTACATTCACTAGTAGGTGTGAGAGAAACATCACGGGGTGGTGCGTATTTTATGGGTGTGTGTCACATTACATTCACTAGTAGGAGTGAGAAAAACATCACGGGGTGGTGTGAATCGGAGGGTCTGAATTAGGATAGGCAGTCAGTGGCAATGTAGGATGGAGAAAAGCACCGCGTTGTGGTCAACATGGGGAGGTCAGGGAACATGCAGTGGCAATGTAGGATAGGTTTCTGAAAAACATTGCGGGGCGGTGCGCATTGTATGGGTGTGTGTTACATTAGATTCACTAGTAGGAGTGAGAAAAACATCACGGGGTGGTGCGCATTGTATGGGGGTGTGTTACATTAGATCCACTAGTAGGAGTGAGAAAAACATCACGGGGTGGTGCCCATTGTATGGGTGTGTGTTACATTACATTCACTAGTAGGAGTGAGAAAAACATCACGGGGTGGTGCGCATTGTATGGGTGTGTGTTACATTACATTCACTAGTAGGAGTGAGAAAAACATCACGGGGTGGTGCGCATTGTATGGGTGTGTGTTACATTACATTCACTAGTAGGAGTGAGAAAAACATCACGGGGTGGTGCGCATTGTATGGGTGTGTGTTACATTAGATTCACTAGTAGGAGTGAGAAAAACATCACGGGGTGGTGCGAATTGTATGGGTGTGTGTTACATTAGATTCACTAGTAGGAGTGAGAAAAACATCACGGGGTGGTGCGCATTGCATGGGTGTGTGTTACATTACAATCACTAGTAGGAGTGAGAAAAACATCACGGGGTGGTGCGCATTGCATGGGTGTGTGTTACATTACATTCACTAGTAGGAGTGAGAAAAACATCACGGGGTGGTGCACATTGTATGGGTGTGTGTTACATTACATTCACTAGTAGGAGTGAGAAAAACATCACGGGGTGGTGCGCATTGTATGGGTGTGTGTTACATTAGATTCACTAGTACGAGTGAGAAAAACATCACGGGGTGGTGCGCATTGTATGGGTGTGTGTTACATTACATTCACTAGTAGGAGTGAGAAAAACATCACGGGGTGGTGCGCATTGTATGGGTGTGTGTTACATTACATTCACTAGTAGGAGTGAGAAAAACATCACGGGGTGGTGCGCATTTTATGGGTGTGTGTTACATTACATTCACTAGTAGGATTGAGAAAAACATCACGGGGTGGTGCGCATTGTATGGGTGTGTGTTACATTACATTCACTAGTAGGAGTGAGAAAAACATCACGGGGCGGTGCGCATTGTATGTGTGTGTGTTATATTAGATTCACTAGTAGGAGTGAGAAAAACATCACGGGGTGGTGCGCACTGTATGGGTGTGTGTTACATTACATTCACTAGTAGGAGTGAGAAAAACATCACGGGGTGGTGCGCATTGTATGGGTGTGTGTTACATTACATTCACTAGTAGGAGTGAGAAAAACATCACGGGGTGGTGCGCCTTGCATGGGTGTGTGTTACATTACATTCAATAGTAGGAGTGAGAAAAACATCACGGGGTGGTGCGCATTGTATGGGTGTGTGTTACATTACATTCACTAGTAGGAGTGAGAAAAACATCACGGGGTGGTGCGCACTGTATGGGTGTGTGTTACATTACATTCCCTAGTAGCAGTGAGAAAAACATCACGGTGTGGTGCGCATTTTATGGGTGTGTGTTACATTACATTCACTAGTAGCAGTGAGAAAAACATCACGGGATGGTGCGCATTGTATGGGTGTGTGTTACATTACATTCACTAGTAGGTGTGAGAGAAACATCACGGGGTGGTGCGCATTGTATGGGTGTGTGTCACATTACATTCACTAGTAGGAGTGAGAAAAACATCACGGGGTGGTGTGAATTTGAGGGTCTGAATTAGGATAGGCAGTCAGTGGCAATGTAGGATGGAGAAAAGCACCGCGGGTTGGTCAGCATGGGGAGGTCAGGGAACATGCAGTGGCAATGCAGGACAGGTTTCTGAAAAACATCGCGGGGTGGTGCGCCTTGCATGGGTGTGTGTCACATTACATTCACTAGTAGGAGTGAGAAAAACATCACGGGGTGGTGCGCATTGCATGGGTGTGTGTTACATTACATTCACTAGTAGGAGTGAGAAAAACATCACGGGGTGGTGCGCATTGCATGGGTGTGTGTTACATTACATTCACTAGTAGGTGTGAGAGAAACATCACGGGGTAGTGCGCATTGTATGCGTGTGTGTTACATTACATTCACTACTAGGAGTGAGAAAAACATCACGGGGTGGTGCGCATTGTATGGGTGTGTGTTACATTACATTCACTAGTAGGAGTGAGAAAACCATCACGGGGTGGTGCGCATTGCATGGGTGTGTGTTACATTACATTCACTAGTAGGAGTGAGAAAAACATCACGGGGTGGTGCGCATTGCATGTGTGTGTGTTACATTACATTCAATAGTAGGTGTGAGAGAAACATCACGGGGTGGTGCGCATTTTATGGTTGTGTGTCACATTACATTCACTATTAGGAGTGAGAAAAACATCACGGGGTGGTGTGAATCGGATGGTCTGAATTAGGATAGGCAGTCAGTGGCAATGTAGGATGGAGAAAAGCACCGCGGGGTGGTCAGCATGGGGAGGTCAGGGAACATGCAGTGGCAATGTAGGATAGGTTTCTGAAAAACATCGCGGGGTGGTGCGCATTGTATGGGTGTGTGTTACATTAGATTCACTAGTAGGAGTGAGAAAAACATCACGGGGTGGTGCGCATTGTATGGGTGTGTGTTACATTACATTCACTAGTAGGAGTGAGAAAAACATCACGGGGTGGTGCGCATTGTATGGGTGTGTGTTACATTACATTCAATAGTAGGAGTGAGAAAAACATCACGGGGTGGTGCGCATTGTATGGGTGTGTGTTACATTAGATTCACTAGTAGGAGTGAGAAAAACATCACGGGGTGGTGCGCATTGTATGGGTGTGTGTTACATTAGATTCACTAGTAGGAGTGAGAAAAACATCACGGGGTGGTGCGCATTGCATGGTTGTGTGTTACATTACATTCACTAGTAGGAGTGAGAAAAACATCACGGGGTGGTGCGCACTGTATGGGTGTGTGTTACATTACATTCACTAGTAGGAGTGAGAAAAACATCACGGGGTGGTGCGCATTGTATCGGTGTGTGTTACATTAGATTCACTAGGAGGAGTGAGAAAAACATCACGGGGTGGTGCGCATTGTATGGGTGTGTGTTACATTACATTCACTAGTAGGAGTGAGAAAAACATCACGGGGTGGTGCGCATTGCATGGGTGTGTGTTACATTACATTCACTAGTAGGAGTGAGAAAAACATCACGGGTTGGTGCGCATTGTATGGTTGTGTGTTACAGTACATTCACTAGTAGGAGTGAGAAAAACGTCACGGGGTGGTGCGCATTGTATGGGTGTGTGTTACATTACATTCACTAGTAGGAGTGAGAAAAACATGACGGGGTGGTGCGCATTGTATGGGTGTGTGTTACATTACATTCACTAGTAGGAGTGAGAAAAACATCACGGGGTGGTGTGAATAGGAGGGTCTGAATTAAGATAGGCAGTGAGTGGCAATGTAGGATGGAGAAAAGCACCGCGGGGTGGTCAGCATGGGGAGGTCAGGGAACATGCAGTGGCAATGTAGGATAGGTTTCTGATAAACATCGCGGGGTGGTGCGCACTGTATGGGTGTGTGTTACATTACATTCACTTGTAGGAGTGAGAAAAACATCATGGGGTGGTGCGCATTGTATGGGTGTGTGTTACATTACATTCACTAGTAGGAGTGAGAAAAACATCACGGGGTGGTGCGCATTGTATGGGTGTGTGTTACATTACATTCACTAGTAGCAGTGAGAAAAACATCACGGGGTGGTGCGCATTGTATGGGTGTGTGTTACATTACATTCACTAGTAGGAGTGAGAAAAACATCACGGGGTGGTGCGCATTGTATGGGTGTGTGTTACATTACATTCACTAGTAGGAGTGAGAAAAACATCACGGGGTGGTGTGAATCGGAGGGTCTGAATTAGGATAGGCAGTCAGTGGCAATGTAGGATGGAGAAAAGCACCGCGTTGTGGTCAACATGGGGAGGTCAGGGAACATGCAGTGGCAATGTAGGATAGGTTTCTGAAAAACATCGCGGGGTGGTGCGCATTGTATGGGTGTGTGTTACATTAGATTCACTAGTAGGAGTGAGAAAAACATCACGGGGTGGTGCGCAATGTATGGGTGTGTGTTACATTAGATCCACTAGTAGGAGTGAGAAAAACATCACGGGGTGGTGCGCATTGTATGGGTGTGTGTTACATTACATTCACTAGTAGGAGTGAGAAAAACATCACGGGGTTGTGCGCATTGTATGGGTGTGTGTTACATTACATTCACTAGTAGGAGTGAGAAAAACATCACGGGGTGGTGCGCATTGTATGGGTGTGTGTTACATTACATTCACTAGTAGGAGTGAGAAAAACATCACGGGGTGGTGCGCATTGTATGGGTGTGTGTTACATTAGATTCAATAGTAGGAGTGAGAAAAACATCACGGGGTGGTGCGCATTGCATGGGTGTGTGTTACATTACAATCACTAGTAGGAGTGAGAAAAACATCACGGGGTGGTGCGCATTGCATGGGTGTGTGTTACATTACATTCACTAGTAGGAGTGAGAAAAACATCACGGGGTGGTGCGCATTGTATGGGTGTGTGTTACATTACATTCACTAGTAGGAGTGAGAAAAACATCACGGGGTGGTGCGCATTTTATGGGTGTGTGTTACATTACATTCACTAGTAGGATTGAGAAAAACATCACTGGGTGGTGCGCATTGTATGGGTGTGTGTTACATTACATTCACTAGTAGGAGTGAGAAAAACATCACGGGGTGGTGCGCATTGTATGTGTGTGTGTTACATTAGATTCACTAGTAGCAGTGAGAAAAACATCACGGGGTGGTGCGCATTGTATGGGTGTGTGTTACATTAGATTCACTAGTAGGAGTGAGAAAAACATCACGGGGTGGTGCGCATTGTATGGGTGTGTGTTACATTACATTCACTAGTAGGAGTGAGAAAAACATCACGGGGTGGTGCGCCTTGCATGGGTGTGTGTTACATTACATTCAATAGTAGGAGTGAGAAAAACATCACGGGGTGGTGCGCATTGTATGGGTGTGTGTTACATTACATTCACTAGTAGGAGTGAGAAAAACATCACGGGGTGGTGCGCACTGTATGGGTGTGTGTTACATTACATTCACTAGTAGCAGTGAGAAAAACATCACGGTGTGGTGCGCATTTTATGGGTGTGTGTTACATTACATTCACTAGTAGCAGTGAGAAAAACATCACGGGATGGTGCGCATTGTATGGGTGTGTGTTACATTACATTCACTAGTAGGTGTGAGAGAAACATCACGGGGTGGTGCGCATTGTATGGGTGTGTGTCACATTACATTCACTAGTAGGAGTGAGAAAAACATCACGGGGTGGTGTGAATTTGAGGGTCTGAATTAGGATAGGCAGTCAGTGGCAATGTAGGATGGAGAAAAGCACCGCGGGGTGGTCAGCATGGGGAGGTCAGGGAACATGCAGTGGCAATGCAGGACAGGTTTCTGAAAAACATCGCGGGGTGGTGCGCATTGTATGGCTGTGTGTTACACTACATTCACTACTATAAGTGAGAAAAACATCACGGGGTGGTGCGCATTGCATGGGTGTGTGTTACATTACATTCACTAGTAGGAGTGAGAAAAACATCACGGGGTGGTACGCATTGTATGGGTGTGTGTTACATTACATTCACTAGTAGGAGTGAGAAAAATATCACGGGGTGGTGGGCATTGTATGGGTGTGTGTTACATTACATTCACTAGTAGGTGTGAGAGAAACATCACGGGGTGGTGCGCATTTTATGGGTGTGTGTCACATTACATTCACTAGTAGGAGTGAGAAAAACATCACGGGGTGGTGCGCATTGCATGGGTGTGTGTTACATTACATTCACTAGTAGGAGTGAGAAAAACATCACGGGGTGGTGCGCATTGCATGGGTGTGTGTTACATTACATTCACTAGTAGGTGTGAGAGAAACATCACGGGGTGGTGCGCATTGTATGCGTGTGTGTTACATTACATTCACTAGTAGGAGTGAGAAAAACATCACGGGGTGGTGCGCATTGTATGGGTGTGTGTTACATTACATTCACTAGTAGGAGTGAGAAAACCATCACGGGGTGGTGCGCATTGCATGGGTGTGTGTTACATTACATTCACTAGTAGGAGTGAGAAAAACATCACGGGGTGGTGCGCATTGCATGTGTGTGTGTTACATTACATTCAATAGTAGGTGTGAGAGAAACATCACGGGGTGGTGCGCATTTTATGGTTGTGTGTCACATTACATTCACTATTAGGAGTGAGAAAACATCACGGGGTGGTGTGAATCGGATGGTCTGAATTAGGATAGGCAGTCAGTGGCAATGTAGGATGGAGAAAAGCACCGCGGGGTGGTCAGCATGGGGAGGTCAGGGAACATGCAGTGGCAATGTAGGATAGGTTTCTGAAAAACATCGCGGGGTGGTGCGCATTGTATGGGTGTGTGTTACATTAGATTCACTAGTAGGAGTGAGAAAAACATCACGGGGTGGTGCGCATTGTATGGGTGTGTGTTACATTAGATTCACTAGTAGGAGTGAGAAAAACATCACGGGGTGGTGCCCATTGTATTGGTGTGTGTTACATTACATTCACTAGTAGGGGTGAGAAAAACATCACGGGGTGGTGCGCATTGTATGGGTGTGTGTTACATTACATTCACTAGTAGGAGTGAGAAAAACATCACGGGGTGGTGCGCATTGTATGGGTGTGTGTTACATTACATTCACTAGTAGGAGGGAGAAAAACATCACGGGGTGGTGCGCATTGTTTGGGTGTGTGTTACATTACATTCACTAGTAGGAGTGACAAAAACATCACGGGGTGGTGCGCATTGCATGGGTGTGTGTTACATTAGATTCACTAGTAGGAGTGAGAAAAACATCACGGGGTGGTGCGCATTGCATGGGTGTGTGGTACATTACATTCACTAGTAGGAGTGTGAAAAACATCACGGGGTGGTGCGCATTGTATGGGTGTGTGTTACATTACATTCACTAGTAGGAGTGAGAAAAACATCACGGGGTGGTGCGCATTGTATGGGTGTGTGTTACATTACATTCACTAGTAGCAGTGAGAAAAACATCACGGGGTGGTGCGCATTGTATGGGTGTGTGTTACATTACATTCAATAGTAGGAGTGAGAAAAACATCACGGGGTGGTGCGCATTGTATGGGTGTGTGTTACATTAGATTCACTAGTAGGAGTGAGAAAAACATCACGGGGTGGTGCGCATTGTATGGGTGTGTGTTACATTAGATTCACTAGTAGGAGTGAGAAAAACATCACGGGGTGGTGCGCATTGCATGGGTGTGTGTTACATTACATTCACTAGTAGGAGTGAGAAAAACATCACGGGGTGGTGCGCACTGTATGGGTGTGTGTTACATTACATTCACTAGTAGGAGTGAGAAAAACATCACGGGGTGGTGCGCATTGTATCGGTGTGTGTTACATTAGATTCACTAGGAGGAGTGAGAAAAACATCACGGGGTGGTGCGCATTGTATGGGTGTGTGTTACATTACATTCACTAGTAGGAGTGAGAAAAACATCACGGGGTGGTGCGCATTGCATGGGTGTGTGTTACATTACATTCACTAGTAGGAGTGAGAAAAACATCACGGGTGGGTGCGCATTGTATGGTTGTGTGTTACAGTACATTCACTAGTAGGAGTGAGAAAAACGTCACGGGGTGGTGCGCATTGTATGGGTGTGTGTTACATTACATTCACTAGTAGGAGTGAGAAAAACATGACGGGGTGGTGCGCATTGTATGGGTGTGTGTTACATTACATTCACTAGTAGGAGTGAGAAAAACATCACGGTGTGCTGCGCATTGTATGGGTGTGTGTTACATTACATTCACTAGTACGAGTGAGAAAAACATCACGGGGTGGTGCGCACTGTATGGGTGTGTGTTACATTACATTCACTAGTAGGAGTGAGAAAAACATCACGGGGTGGTGCGCACTGTATGGGTGTGTGTTACATTACATTCACTTGTAGGAGTGAGAAAAACATCACGGGGTGGTGCGCACTGTATGGGTGTGTGTTACATTACATTCACTAGTAGGAGTGAGAAAAACATCACGGGGTGGTGCGCATTGTATGGGTGTGTGTTACATTACATTCACTAGTAGGAGTGAGAAAAACATCACGGGGTGGTGCGCATTGTATGGGTGTGTGTTACATTACATTCACTAGTAGGAGTGAGAAAAACATCACGGGGTGGTGTGAATAGGAGGGTCTGAATTAAGATAGGCAGTGAGTGGCAATGTAGGATGGAGAAAAGCACCGCGGGGTGGTCAGCATGGGGAGGTCAGGGAACATGCAGTGGCAATGTAGGATAGGTTTCTGATAAACATCGAGGGGTGGTGCGCACTGTATGGGTGTGTGTTACATTACATTCACTTGTAGGAGTGAGAAAAACATCATGGGGTGGTGCGCATTGTATGGGTGTGTGTTACATTACATTCACTAGTAGGAGTGAGAAAAACATCACGGGGTGGTGCGCATTGTATGGGTGTGTGTTACATTACATTCACTAGTAGCAGTGAGAAAAACATCACGGGGTGGTGCGCATTGTATGGGTGTGTGTTACATTACATTCACTAGTAGGAGTCAGAAAAACATCACGGGGTGGTGCGCATTGTATGGGTGTGTGTTACATTACATTCACTAGTAGGAGTGAGAAAAACATCACGGGGTGGTGCGCATTGTATGGGTGTGTGTTACATTAGATTCACTAGTAGGAGTGAGAAAAACATCACGGGGTGGTGCGCATTGTATGGGTGTGTGTTACATTAGATTCACTAGTAGGAGTGAGAAAAACATCACGGGTTGGTGTGAATCGGAGGGTCTGAATTAAGATAGGCAGTGAGTGGCAATGTAGGATGGAGAAAAGCACCGCGGGGTGGTCAGCATGGGGAGGTCAGGGAACATGCAGTGGCAATGTAGGATAGGTTTCTGAAAAACATCGCGGGGTGGTGCGCATTGTATGGGTGTGTGTTACATTACATTCACTAGTAGCAGTGAGAAAAACATCACGGGGTGGTGCGCATTGTATGGGGGTGTGTTACATTACATTCACTAGTAGGAGTGAGAAAAACATCACGGGGTGGTGCCCATTGTATGGGTGTGTGTTACATTACATTCACTAGTAGGAGTGAGAAAAACATCACGGGGTGGTGCGCATTGTATGGGTGTGTGTTACATTACATTCACTAGTAGGAGTGAGAAAAACATCACGGGGTGGTGCGCATTGTATGGGTGTGTGTTACATTACATTCACTAGTAGGAGTGAGAAAAACATCACGGGGTGGTGCGCATTGTATGGGTGTGTGTTACATTACATTCACTAGTAGGAGTGAGAAAAACATCACGGGGTGGTGCGCATTGCATGGGTGTGTGTTACATTACAATCACTAGTAGGAGTGAGAATTACATCACGGGGTGGTGCGCAATGCATGGGTGTGTGTTACATTACATTCACTAGTAGGAGTGAGAAAAACATCACGGGGTGGTGCGCATTGTATGGGTGTGTGTTACATTACATTCACTAGTAGGAGTGAGAAAAACATCACGGGGTGGTGCGCACTGTATGGGTGTGTGTTACATTACATTCACTAGTAGGAGTGAGAAAAACATCACGGGGTGGTGCGCATTGTATGGGTGTGTGTTACATTACATTCACTAGTAGGAGTGAGAAAAACATCACGGGGTGGTGCGCATTGTATGGGTGTGTGTTACATTACATTCACTAGTAGGAGTGAGAAAAACATCACGGGGTGTTGCGCATTTTATGGGTGTGTGTTACATTACATTCACTAGTAGGATTGAGAAAAACATCACGGGGTGGTGTGCATTGTATGGGTGTGTGTTACATTACATTCACTAGTAGGAGTGAGAAAAACATCACGTGGTGGTGCGCATTGTATGTGTGTGTGTTACATTAGATTCACTAGTAGGAGTGAGAAAAACATCACGGGGTGGTGCGCATTGTATGGGTGTGTGTTACATTAGATTCACTAGTAGGAGTGAGAAAAACATCATGGGGTGGTGCGCCTTGCATGGGTGTGTGTTACATTACATTCAATAGTAGGAGTGAGAAAAACATCACGGGGTGGTGCGCATTGTATGGGTGTGTGTTACATTACATTCACTAGTAGGAGTGAGAAAAACATCACGGGGTGGTGCGCATTGTATGGGTGTGTGTTACATTACATTCACTAGTAGGTGTGAGAGAAACATCACGGGGTGGTGCGTATTTTATGGGTGTGTGTCACATTACATTCACTAGTAGGAGTGAGAAAAACATCACGGGGTGGTGTGAATCGGAGGGTCTGAATTAGGATAGGCAGTCAGTGGCAATGTAGGATGGAGAAAAGCACCGCGTTGTGGTCAACATGGGGAGGTCAGGGAACATGCAGTGGCAATGTAGGATAGGTTTCTGAAAAACATTGCGGGGTGGTGCGCATTGTATGGGTGTGTGTTACATTAGATTCACTAGTAGGAGTGAGAAAAACATCACGGGGTGGTGCGCATTGTATGGGGGTGTGTTACATTAGATCCACTAGTAGGAGTGAGAAAAACATCACGGGGTGGTGCCCATTGTATGGGTGTGTGTTACATTACATTCACTAGTAGGAGTGAGAAAAACATCACGGGGTGGTGCGCATTGTATGGGTGTGTGTTACATTACATTCACTAGTAGGAGTGAGAAAAACATCACGGGGTGGTGCGCATTGTATGGGTGTGTGTTACATTACATTCACTAGTAGGAGTGAGAAAAACATCACGGGGTGCTGCGCATTGTATGGGTGTGTGTTACATTAGATTCACTAGTAGGAGTGAGAAAAACATCACGGGGTGGTGCGAATTGTATGGGTGTGTGTTACATTAGATTCACTAGTAGGAGTGAGAAAAACATCACGGGGTGGTGCGCATTGCATGGGTGTGTGTTACATTACAATCACTAGTAGGAGTGAGAAAAACATCACGGGGTGGTGCGCATTGCATGGGTGTGTGTTACATTACATTCACTAGTAGGAGTGAGAAAAACATCACGGGGTGGTGCACATTGTATGGGTGTGTGTTACATTACATTCACTAGTAGGAGTGAGAAAAACATCACGGGGTGGTGCGCATTGTATGGGTGTGTGTTACATTAGATTCACTAGTACGAGTGAGAAAAACATCACGGGGTGGTGCGCATTGTATGGGTGTGTGTTACATTACATTCACTAGTAGGAGTGAGAAAAACATCACGGGGTGGTGCGCATTGTATGGGTGTGTGTTACATTACATTCACTAGTAGGAGTGAGAAAAACATCACGGGGTGGTGCGCATTTTATGGGTGTGTGTTACATTACATTCACTAGTAGGATTGAGAAAAACATCACGGGGTGGTGCGCATTGTATGGGTGTGTGTTACATTACATTCACTAGTAGGAGTGAGAAAAACATCACGGGGCGGTGCGCATTGTATGTGTGTGTGTTACATTAGATTCACTAGTAGGAGTGAGAAAAACATCACGGGGTGGTGCGCACTGTATGGGTGTGTGTTACATTACATTCACTAGTAGGAGTGAGAAAAACATCACGGGGTGGTGCGCATTGTATGGGTGTGTGTTACATTACATTCACTAGTAGGAGTGAGAAAAACATCACGGGGTGGTGCGCCTTGCATGGGTGTGTGTTACATTACATTCAATAGTAGGAGTGAGAAAAACATCACGGGGTGGTGCGCATTGTATGGGTGTGTGTTACATTACATTCACTAGTAGGAGTGAGAAAAACATCACGGGGTGGTGCGCACTGTATGGGTGTGTGTTACATTACATTCCCTAGTAGCAGTGAGAAAAACATCACGGTGTGGTGCGCATTTTATGGGTGTGTGTTACATTACATTCACTAGTAGCAGTGAGAAAAACATCACGGGATGGTGCGCATTGTATGGGTGTGTGTTACATTACATTCACTAGTAGGTGTGAGAGAAACATCACGGGGTGGTGCACATTGTATGGGTGTGTGTCACATTACATTCACTAGTAGGAGTGAGAAAAACATCACGGGGTGGTGTGAATTTGAGGGTCTGAATTAGGATAGGCAGTCAGTGGCAATGTAGGATGGAGAAAAGCACCGCGGGTTGGTCAGCATGGGGAGGTCAGGGAACATGCAGTGGCAATGCAGGACAGGTTTCTGAAAAACATCGCGGGGTGGTGCGCCTTGCATGGGTGTGTGTCACATTACATTCACTAGTAGGAGTGAGAAAAACATCACGGGGTGGTGCGCATTGCATGGGTGTGTGTTACATTACATTCACTAGTAGGAGTGAGAAAAACATCACGGGGTGGTGCGCATTGCATGGGTGTGTGTTACATTACATTCACTAGTAGGTGTGAGAGAAACATCACGGGGTAGTGCGCATTGTATGCGTGTGTGTTACATTACATTCACTACTAGGAGTGAGAAAAACATCACGGGGTGGTGCGCATTGTATGGGTGTGTGTTACATTACATTCACTAGTAGGAGTGAGAAAACCATCACGGGGTGGTGCGCATTGCATGGGTGTGTGTTACATTACATTCACTAGTAGGAGTGAGAAAAACATCACGGGGTGGTGCGCATTGCATGTGTGTGTGTTACATTACATTCAATAGTAGGTGTGAGAGAAACATCACGGGGTGGTGCGCATTTTATGGTTGTGTGTCACATTACATTCACTATTAGGAGTGAGAAAAACATCACGGGGTGGTGTGAATCGGATGGTCTGAATTAGGATAGGCAGTCAGTGGCAATGTAGGATGGAGAAAAGCACCGCGGGGTGGTCAGCATGGGGAGGTCAGGGAACATGCAGTGGCAATGTAGGATAGGTTTCTGAAAAACATCGCGGGGTGGTGCGCATTGTATGGGTGTGTGTTACATTAGATTCACTAGTAGGAGTGAGAAAAACATCACGGGGTGGTGCGCATTGTATGGGTGTGTGTTACATTACATTCACTAGTAGGAGTGAGAAAAACATCACGGGGTGGTGCGCATTGTATGGGTGTGTGTTACATTACATTCAATAGTAGGAGTGAGAAAAACATCACGGGGTGGTGCGCATTGTATGGGTGTGTGTTACATTAGATTCACTAGTAGGAGTGAGAAAAACATCACGGGGTGGTGCGCATTGTATGGGTGTGTGTTACATTAGATTCACTAGTAGGAGTGAGAAAAACATCACGGGGTGGTGCGCATTGCATGGTTGTGTGTTACATTACATTCACTAGTAGGAGTGAGAAAAACATCACGGGGTGGTGCGCACTGTATGGGTGTGTGTTACATTACATTCACTAGTAGGAGTGAGAAAAACATCACGGGGTGGTGCGCATTGTATCGGTGTGTGTTACATTAGATTCACTAGGAGGAGTGAGAAAAACATCACGGGGTGGTGCGCATTGTATGGGTGTGTGTTACATTACATTCACTAGTAGGAGTGAGAAAAACATCACGGGGTGGTGCGCATTGCATGGGTGTGTGTTACATTACATTCACTAGTAGGAGTGAGAAAAACATCACGGGTTGGTGCGCATTGTATGGTTGTGTGTTACAGTACATTCACTAGTAGGAGTGAGAAAAACGTCACGGGGTGGTGCGCATTGTATGGGTGTGTGTTACATTACATTCACTAGTAGGAGTGAGAAAAACATGACGGGGTGGTGCGCATTGTATGGGTGTGTGTTACATTACATTCACTAGTAGGAGTGAGAAAAACATCACGGTGTGGTGCGCATTGTATGGGTGTGTGTTACATTACATTCACTAGTACGAGTGAGAAAAACATCACGGGGTGGTGCGCACTGTATGGGTATGTGTTACATTACATTCACTAGTAGGAGTGAGAAAAACATCACGGGGTGGTGCGCACTGTATGGGTGTGTGTTACATTACATTCACTAGTAGGAGTGAGAAAAACATCACGGGGTGGTGCGCACTGTATGGGTGTGTGTTACATTACATTCACTAGTAGGAGTGAGAAAAACATAACGGGGTGGTGCGCACTGTATGGGTGTGTGTTACAATACATTCACTAGTAGGAGTGAGAAAAACATCACGGGGTGGTGCGCATTGTATGATTGTGTGTTACATTACATTCACTAGTAGGAGTGAGAAAAACATCACGGGGTGGTGCGCATTGTATGGGTGTGTGTTACATTACATTCACTAGTAGGAGTGAGAAAAACATCACGGGGTGGTGCGCATTGTATGGGTGTGTGTTACATTACATTCACTAGTAGGAGTGAGAAAAACATCACGGGGTGGTGTGAATAGGAGGGTCTGAATTAAGATAGGCAGTGAGTGGCAATGTAGGATGGAGAAAAGCACCGCGGGGTGGTCAGCATGGGGAGGTCAGGGAACATGCAGTGGCAATGTAGGATAGGTTTCTGATAAACATCGCGGGGTGGTGCGCACTGTATGGGTGTGTGTTACATTACATTCACTTGTAGGAGTGAGAAAAACATCATGGGGTGGTGCGCATTGTATGGGTGTGTGTTACATTACATTCACTAGTAGGAGTGAGAAAAACATCACGGGGTGGTGCGCATTGTATGGGTGTGTGTTACATTACATTCACTAGTAGCAGTGAGAAAAACATCACGGGGTGGTGCGCATTGTATGGGTGTGTGTTACATTACATTCACTAGTAGGAGTGAGAAAAACATCACGGGGTGGTGCGCATTGTATGGGTGTGTGTTACATTACATTCACTAGTAGGAGTGAGAAAAACATCACGGGGTGGTGTGAATCGGAGGGTCTGAATTAGGATAGGCAGTCAGTGGCAATGTAGGATGGAGAAAAGCACCGCGTTGTGGTCAACATGGGGAGGTCAGGGAACATGCAGTGGCAATGTAGGATAGGTTTCTGAAAAACATCGCGGGGTGGTGCGCATTGTATGGGTGTGTGTTACATTAGATTCACTAGTAGGAGTGAGAAAAACATCACGGGGTGGTGCGCAATGTATGGGTGTGTGTTACATTAGATCCACTAGTAGGAGTGAGAAAAACATCACGGGGTGGTGCGCATTGTATGGGTGTGTGTTACATTACATTCACTAGTAGGAGTGAGAAAAACATCACGGGGTGGTGCGCATTGTATGGGTGTGTGTTACATTACATTCACTAGTAGGAGTGAGAAAAACATCACGGGGTGGTGCGCATTGTATGGGTGTGTGTTACATTACATTCACTAGTAGGAGTGAGAAAAACATCACGGGGTGGTGCGCATTGTATGGGTGTGTGTTACATTAGATTCAATAGTAGGAGTGAGAAAAACATCACGGGGTGGTGCGCATTGCATGGGTGTGTGTTACATTACAATCACTAGTAGGAGTGAGAAAAACATCACGGGGTGGTGCGCATTGCATGGGTGTGTGTTACATTACATTCACTAGTAGGAGTGAGAAAAACATCACGGGGTGGTGCGCATTGTATGGGTGTGTGTTACATTACATTCACTAGTAGGAGTGAGAAAAACATCACGGGGTGGTGCGCATTTTATGGGTGTGTGTTACATTACATTCACTAGTAGGATTGAGAAAAACATCACGGGGTGGTGCGCATTGTATGGGTGTGTGTTACATTACATTCACTAGTAGGAGTGAGAAAAACATCACGGGGTGGTGCGCATTGTATGTGTGTGTGTTACATTAGATTCACTAGTAGCAGTGAGAAAAACATCACGGGGTGGTGCGCATTGTATGGGTGTGTGTTACATTAGATTCACTAGTAGGAGTGAGAAAAACATCACGGGGTGGTGCGCATTGTATGGGTGTGTGTTACATTACATTCACTAGTAGGAGTGAGAAAAACATCACGGGGTGGTGCGCCTTGCATGGGTGTGTGTTACATTACATTCAATAGTAGGAGTGAGAAAAACATCACGGGGTGGTGCGCATTGTATGGGTGTGTGTTACATTACATTCACTAGTAGGAGTGAGAAAAACATCACGGGGTGGTGCGCACTGTATGGGTGTGTGTTACATTACATTCACTAGTAGCAGTGAGAAAAACATCACGGTGTGGTGCGCATTTTATGGGTGTGTGTTACATTACATTCACTAGTAGCAGTGAGAAAAACATCACGGGATGGTGCGCATTGTATGGGTGTGTGTTACATTACATTCACTAGTAGGTGTGAGAGAAACATCACGGGGTGGTGCGCATTGTATGGGTGTGTGTCACATTACATTCACTAGTAGGAGTGAGAAAAACATCACGGGGTGGTGTGAATTTGAGGGTCTGAATTAGGATAGGCAGTCAGTGGCAATGTAGGATGGAGAAAAGCACCGCGGGGTGGTCAGCATGGGGAGGTCAGGGAACATGCAGTGGCAATGCAGGACAGGTTTCTGAAAAACATCGCGGGGTGGTGCGCATTGTATGGCTGTGTGTTACACTACATTCACTACTATAAGTGAGAAAAACATCACGGGGTGGTGCGCATTGCATGGGTGTGTGTTACATTACATTCACTAGTAGGAGTGAGAAAAACATCACGGGGTGGTACGCATTGTATGGGTGTGTGTTACATTACATTCACTAGTAGGAGTGAGAAAAATATCACGGGGTGGTGGGCATTGTATGGGTGTGTGTTACATTACATTCACTAGTAGGTGTGAGAGAAACATCACGGGGTGGTGCGCATTTTATGGGTGTGTGTCACATTACATTCACTAGTAGGAGTGAGAAAAACATCACGGGGTGGTGCGCATTGCATGGGTGTGTGTTACATTACATTCACTAGTAGGAGTGAGAAAAACATCACGGGGTGGTGCGCATTGCATGGGTGTGTGTTACATTACATTCACTAGTAGGTGTGAGAGAAACATCACGGGGTGGTGCGCATTGTATGCGTGTGTGTTACATTACATTCACTAGTAGGAGTGAGAAAAACATCACGGGGTGGTGCGCATTGTATGGGTGTGTGTTACATTACATTCACTAGTAGGAGTGAGAAAACCATCACGGGGTGGTGCGCATTGCATGGGTGTGTGTTACATTACATTCACTAGTAGGAGTGAGAAAAACATCACGGGGTCGTGCGCATTGCATGTGTGTGTGTTACATTACATTCAATAGTAGGTGTGAGAGAAACATCACGGGGTGGTGCGCATTTTATGGTTGTGTGTCACATTACATTCACTATTAGGAGTGAGAAAACATCACGGGGTGGTGTGAATCGGATGGTCTGAATTAGGATAGGCAGTCAGTGGCAATGTAGGATGGAGAAAAGCACCGCGGGGTGGTCAGCATGGGGAGGTCAGGGAACATGCAGTGGCAATGTAGGATAGGTTTCTGAAAAACATCGCGGGGTGGTGCGCATTGTATGGGTGTGTGTTACATTAGATTCACTAGTAGGAGTGAGAAAAACATCACGGGGTGGTGCGCATTGTATGGGTGTGTGTTACATTAGATTCACTAGTAGGAGTGAGAAAAACATCACGGGGTGGTGCCCATTGTATTGGTGTGTGTTACATTACATTCACTAGTAGGGGTGAGAAAAACATCACGGGGTGGTGCGCATTGTATGGGTGTGTGTTACATTACATTCACTAGTAGGAGTGAGAAAAACATCACGGGGTGGTGCGCATTGTATGGGTGTGTGTTACATTACATTCACTAGTAGGAGGGAGAAAAACATCACGGGGTGGTGCGCATTGTTTGGGTGTGTGTTACATTACATTCACTAGTAGGAGTGACAAAAACATCACGGGGTGGTGCGCATTGCATGGGTGTGTGTTACATTAGATTCACTAGTAGGAGTGAGAAAAACATCACGGGGTGGTGCGCATTGCATGGGTGTGTGGTACATTACATTCACTAGTAGGAGTGTGAAAAACATCACGGGGTGGTGCGCATTGTATGGGTGTGTGTTACATTACATTCACTAGTAGGAGTGAGAAAAACATCACGGGGTGGTGCGCATTGTATGGGTGTGTGTTACATTACATTCACTAGTAGCAGTGAGAAAAACATCACGGGGTGGTGCGCATTGTATGGGTGTGTGTTACATTACATTCAATAGTAGGAGTGAGAAAAACATCACGGGGTGGTGCGCATTGTATGGGTGTGTGTTACATTAGATTCACTAGTAGGAGTGAGAAAAACATCACGGGGTGGTGCGCATTGTATGGGTGTGTGTTACATTAGATTCACTAGTAGGAGTGAGAAAAACATCACGGGGTGGTGCGCATTGCATGGGTGTGTGTTACATTACATTCACTAGTAGGAGTGAGAAAAACATCACGGGGTGGTGCGCACTGTATGGGTGTGTGTTACATTACATTCACTAGTAGGAGTGAGAAAAACATCACGGGGTGGTGCGCATTGTATCGGTGTGTGTTACATTAGATTCACTAGGAGGAGTGAGAAAAACATCACGGGGTGGTGCGCATTGTATGGGTGTGTGTTACATTACATTCACTAGTAGGAGTGAGAAAAACATCACGGGGTGGTGCGCATTGCATGGGTGTGTGTTACATTACATTCACTAGTAGGAGTGAGAAAAACATCACGGGTTGGTGCGCATTGTATGGTTGTGTGTTACAGTACATTCACTAGTAGGAGTGAGAAAAACGTCACGGGGTGGTGCGCATTGTATGGGTGTGTGTTACATTACATTCACTAGTAGGAGTGAGAAAAACATGACGGGGTGGTGCGCATTGTATGGGTGTGTGTTACATTACATTCACTAGTAGGAGTGAGAAAAACATCACGGTGTGCTGCGCATTGTATGGGTGTGTGTTACATTACATTCACTAGTACGAGTGAGAAAAACATCACGGGGTGGTGCGCACTGTATGGGTGTGTGTTACATTACATTCACTAGTAGGAGTGAGAAAAACATCACGGGGTGGTGCGCACTGTATGGGTGTGTGTTACATTACATTCACTTGTAGGAGTGAGAAAAACATCACGGGGTGGTGCGCACTGTATGGGTGTGTGTTACATTACATTCACTAGTAGGAGTTAGAAAAACATAACGGGGTGGTGCGCACTGTATGGGTGTGTGTTACAATACATTCACTAGTAGGAGTGAGAAAAACATCACGGGGTGGTGCGCATTGTATGGGTGTGTGTTACATTACATTCACTAGTAGGAGTGAGAAAAACATCACGGGGTGGTGCGCATTGTATGGGTGTGTGTTACATTAGATTCACTAGTAGGAGTGAGAAAAACATCACGGGGTGGTGCGCATTGTATGGGTGTGTGTTACATTACATTCACTAGTAGGAGTGAGAAAAACATCACGGGGTGGTGTGAATAGGAGGGTCTGAATTAAGATAGGCAGTGAGTGGCAATGTAGGATGGAGAAAAGCACCGCGGGGTGGTCAGCATGGGGAGGTCAGGGAACATGCAGTGGCAATGTAGGATAGGTTTCTGATAAACATCGCGGGGTGGTGCGCACTGTATGGGTGTGTGTTACATTACATTCACTTGTAGGAGTGAGAAAAACATCATGGGGTGGTGCGCATTGTATGGGTGTGTGTTACATTACATTCACTAGTAGGAGTGAGAAAAACATCACGGGGTGGTGCGCATTGTATGGGTGTGTGTTACATTACATTCACTAGTAGCAGTGAGAAAAACATCACGGGGTGGTGCGCATTGTATGGGTGTGTGTTACATTACATTCACTAGTAGGAGTCAGAAAAACATCACGGGGTGGTGCGCATTGTATGGGTGTGTGTTACATTACATTCACTAGTAGGAGTGAGAAAAACATCACGGGGTGGTGCGCATTGTATGGGTGTGTGTTACATTAGATTCACTAGTAGGAGTGAGAAAAACATCACGGGGTGGTGCGCATTGTATGGGTGTGTGTTACATTAGATTCACTAGTAGGAGTGAGAAAAACATCACGGGTTGGTGTGAATCGGAGGGTCTGAATTAAGATAGGCAGTGAGTGGCAATGTAGGATGGAGAAAAGCACCGCGGGGTGGTCAGCATGGGGAGGTTAGGGAACATGCAGTGGCAATGTAGGATAGGTTTCTGAAAAACATCGCGGGGTGGTGCGCATTGTATGGGTGTGTGTTACATTACATTCACTAGTAGCAGTGAGAAAAACTTCACGGGGTGGTGCGCATTGTATGGGGGTGTGTTACATTACATTCACTAGTAGGAGTGAGAAAAACATCACGGGGTGGTGCCCATTGTATGGGTGTGTGTTACATTACATTCACTAGTAGGAGTGAGAAAAACATCACGGGGTGGTGCGCATTGTATGGGTGTGTGTTACATTACATTCACTAGTAGGAGTGAGAAAAACATCACGGGGTGGTGCGCATTGTATGGGTGTGTGTTACATTACATTCACTAGTAGGAGTGAGAAAAACATCACGGGGTGGTGCGCATTGTATGGGTGTGTGTTACATTACATTCACTAGTAGGAGTGAGAAAAACATCACGGGGTGGTGCGCATTGCATGGGTGTGTGTTACATTACAATCACTAGTAGGAGTGAGAATTACATCACGGGGTGGTGCGCAATGCATGGGTGTGTGTTACATTACATTCACTAGTAGGAGTGAGAAAAACATCACGGGGTGGTGCGCATTGTATGGGTGTGTGTTACATTACATTCACTAGTAGGAGTGAGAAAAACATCACGGGGTGGTGCGCACTGTATGGGTGTGTGTTACATTACATTCACTAGTAGGAGTGAGAAAAACATCACGGGGTGGTGCGCATTGTATGGGTGTGTGTTACATTACATTCACTAGTAGGAGTGAGAAAAACATCACGGGGTGGTGCGCATTGTATGGGTGTGTGTTACATTACATTCACTAGTAGGAGTGAGAAAAACATCACGGGGTGTTGCGCATTTTATGGGTGTGTGTTACATTACATTCACTAGTAGGATTGAGAAAAACATCACGGGGTGGTGTGCATTGTATGGGTGTGTGTTACATTACATTCACTAGTAGGAGTGAGAAAAACATCACGTGGTGGTGCGCATTGTATGTGTGTGTGTTACATTAGATTCACTAGTAGGAGTGAGAAAAACATCACGGGGTGGTGCGCATTGTATGGGTGTGTGTTACATTAGATTCACTAGTAGGAGTGAGAAAAACATCATGGGGTGGTGCGCCTTGCATGGGTGTGTGTTACATTACATTCAATAGTAGGAGTGAGAAAAACATCACGGGGTGGTGCGCATTGTATGGGTGTGTGTTACATTACATTCACTAGTAGGAGTGAGAAAAACATCACGGGATGGTGCGCACTGTATGGGTGTGTGTTACATTACATGCACTAGTAGCAGTGAGAAAAACATCACGGTGTGGTGCGCATTTTATGGGTGTGTGTTACATTACATTCACTAGTAGCAGTGAGAAAAACATCACGGGGTGGTGCGCATTGTATGGGTGTGTGTTACATTACATTCACTAGTAGGTGTGAGAGAAACATCACGGGGTGGTGCGCATTGTATGGGTGTGTGTCACATTACATTCACTAGTAGGAGTGAGAAAAACATCACGGGGTGGTGTGAATTTGAGGGTCTGTATTAGGATAGGCAGTCAGTGGCAATGTAGGATGGAGAAAAGCACCGCGGGGTGGTCAGCATGGGGAGGTCAGGGAAGATGCAGTGGCAATGCAGGACAGGTTTCTGAAAAACATCGCGGGGTGGTGCGCATTGTATGGCTGTGTGTTACATTACATTTACTACTATAAGTGAGAAAAACATCACGGGGTGGTGCGCATTACATGGGTGTGTGTTACATTACATTCACTAGTAGGAGTGAGAAAAACATCACGGGGTGGTGCGCATTGCATGGGTGTGTGTTACATTACATTCACTAGTAGGAGTGAGAAAAACATCACGGGGTGGTGCGCATTGCATGGGTGTGTGTTACATTACATTCACTAGTAGGAGTGAGAAAAACATCACGGGGTGGTGTGAATCGGATGGTCTGAATTAGGATAGGCAGTCAGTGGCAATGTAGGATGGAGAAAAGCACCGCGGGGTGGTCAGCATGGGGAGGTCAGGGAACATGCAGTGGCAATGTAGGATAGGTTTCTGAAAAACATCGCGGGGTGGTGCGCATTGTATGGGTGTGTGTTACATTAGATTCACTAGTAGGAGTGAGAAAAACATCACGGGGTGGTGCGCATTGTATGGGTGTGTGTTACATTAGATTCACTAGTAGGAGTGAGAAAAACATCACGGGGTGGTGCCCATTGTATTGGTGTGTGTTACATTACATTCACTAGTAGGAGTGAGAAAAACATCACGGGGTGGTGCGCATTGTATGGGTGTGTGTTACATTACATTCACTAGTAGGAGTGAGAAAAACATCACGGGGTGGTGCGCATTGTATGGGTGTGTGTTACATTACATTCACTAGTAGGAGGGAGAAAAACATCACGGGGTGGTGCGCATTGTTTGGGTGTGTGTTACATTACATTCACTAGTAGGAGTGAGAAAAACATCACGGGGTGGTGCGCATTGCATGGGTGTGTGTTACATTAGATTCACTAGTAGGAGTGAGAAAAACATCACGGGGTGGTGCGCATTGCATGGGTGTGTGGTACATTACATTCACTAGTAGGAGTGTGAAAAACATCACGGGGTGGTGCGCATTGTATGGGTGTGTGTTACATTACATTCACTAGTAGGAGTGAGAAAATCATCACGGGGTGGTGCGCATTGTATGGGTGTGTGTTACATTACATTCACTAGTAGGAGTGAGAAAAACATCACGGGGTGGTGCGCATTGTATGGGTGTGTGTTACATTACATTCAAAAGTAGGAGTGAGAAAAACATCACGGGGTGGTTCGCATTGTATGGGTGTGTGTTACATTAGATTCACTATTAGGAGTGAGAAAAACATCACGGGGTGGTGCGCATTGCATGGGTGTGTGTTACATTACATTCACTAGTAGGAGTGAGAAAAACATCACGGGGTGGTGCGCATTGCATGGGTGTGTGTTACATTACATTCACTAGTAGGAGTGAGAAAAACATCACGGGGTGGTGCGCATTGTATGGTTGTGTGTTACAGTACATTCACTAGTAGGAGTGAGAAAAACATCACGGGGTGGTGCGCATTGTATGGGTGTGTGTTACATTACATTCACTAGTAGGAGTGAGAAAAACATCACGGGGTGGTGCGCATTGTATGGGTGTGTGTTACATTGCATTCACTAGTAGGAGTGAGAAAAACATCACGGTGTGGTGCGCATTGTATGGGTGTGTGTTACATTACATTCACTAGTAGGAGTGAGAAAAACATCACGGGGTGGTGCGCACTGTATGGGTGTGTGTTACATTACATTCACTAGTAGGAGTGAGAAAAACATCACGGTGTGGTGCGCACTGTATGGGTATGTGTTACATTACATTCACTAGTAGGAGTGAGAAAAACATCACGGGGTGGTGCGCACTGTATGGGTGTGTGTTACATTACATTCACTAGTAGGAGTGAGAAAAACATCACGGGGTGGTGCGCACTTTATGGGTGTGTGTTACATTATATTCACTAGTAGGAGTGAGAAAAACATCACGGGGTGGTGCGCACTGAATGGGTGTGTGTTACATTACATTCACTCGTAGGAGTGAGAAAAAAATCACGGGGTGGTGCGCACTGTATGGGTGTGTGTTACATTAGATTCACTAGTAGGAGTGAGAAAAACATCACGGGGTGGTGTGAATCGGAGGGTCTGAATTAAGATAGGCATTGAGTGGCAATGTAGGATGGAGAAAAGCACCGCGGGGTGGTCAGCATGGGGAGGTCAGGGAACATGCAGTGGCAATGTAGGATAGGTTTCTGAAAAATATCGCGGGGTGGTGCGCACTGTATGGGTGTGTGTTACATTACATTCACTAGTAGGAGTGAGAAAAACATCACGGGGTGGTGCGCATTGTATGGGTGTGTGTTACATTACATTCACTAGTAGGAGTGAGAAAAACATCACGGGGTGGTGCGCATTGTATGGGTGTGTCTTACATTACATTCACTAGTAGGAGTGAGAAAAACATCACGGGGTGGTGCGCATTGTATGGGTGTGTGTTACATTACATTCACTAGTAGGAGTGAGAAAAACATCACGGGGTGGTGCGCATTGTATGGGTGTGTGTTACATTACATTCACTAGTAGGAGTGAGAAAAACATCACGGGGTGGTGCGCATTGTATGGGTGTGTGTTACATTACATTCACTAGTAGGTGTGAGAAAAACATCACGGGGTGGTGTGCATTGTATGGGTGTGTGTTACATTACATTCAATAGTAGGAGTGAGAAAAACATCACGGGGTGGTGCGCATTGTATAGGTGTGTGTTACATTACATTCACTAGTAGGTGTGAGAGAAACATCACGGGGTGGTGCGCATTGTATGGGTGTGTGTCACATTACATTCACTAGTAGGAGTGAGAAAAACATCACGGGGTGGTGTGAATTTGAGGGTCTGAATTAGGATAGGCAGTCAGTGGCAATGTAGGATGGAGAAAAGCACCGCGGGGTGGTCAGCATGGGGAGGTCAGGGAACATGCAGTGGCAATGCAGGACAGGTTTCTGAAAAACATCGCGGGGTGGTGCGCATTGTATGGCTGTGTGTTACATTACATTCACTAGTATAAGTGAGAAAAACATCACGGGGTGGTGCGCATTGGATGGGTGTGTGTTACATTACATTCACGAGTAGGAGTGAGAAAAACATCACGAGGTGGTGCGCATTGTTTGGGTGTGTGTTACATTACATTCACTAGTAGGAGTGAGAAAAACATCACGGGGTGGTGCGCATTGTATGGGTGTGTGTTACATTACATTCACTAGTAGGAGTGAGAAAAACATCACGAGGTGGTGCGCATTGTATGGGTGTGTGTTACATTACATTCACTAGTAGCAGTGAGAAAAACATCACGGAGTGGTGCGCATTGTATCGCTGTGTGTTACATTACATTCACTAGTAGGAGTGAGAAAAACATCACGGGGTGGTGCGCATTGCATGGGTGTGTGTTACATTACATTCACTAGTAGGAGTGAGAAAAACATCACGGGGTGGTGCGCATTGCATGGGTGTGTGTCACATTACATTCACTAGTAGGTGTGAGAGAAACATCACGGGGTGGTGCGCATTTTATGGGTGTGTGTCACATTACATTCACTAGTAGGAGTGAGAAAAACATCACGGGGTGGTGTGAATCGGAGGGTCTGAATTAGGATAGGCAGTCAGTGGCAATGTAGGATGGAGAAAAGCACCGCGGGGTGGTCAGCATGTTGAGGTCAGGGAACATGCAGTGGCAATGTAGGATAGGTTTCTGAAAAACAGCGCGGGGTGGTGCGCATTGTATGGGTGTGTGTTACATTAGATTCACTAGTAGGAGTGAGAAAAACATCACAGGGTGGTATGCATTTTATGGGTGTGTGTTACATTAGATTCACTAGTAGGAGTGAGAAAAACATCACGGGGTGGTGCCCATTGTATGGGTGTGTGTTACATTACATTCACTAGTAGGAGTGAGAAAAACATTACGGGGTGGTGCGCATTGTATGGGTGTGTGTTACATTAGATTCACTAGTAGGAGTGAGAAAAACATCACGTGGTGGTGCGCATTTTATGGGTGTGTGTTACATTACATTCACTAGTAGGAGTTAGAAAAACATCACGGGGTGGTGCGCATTGTATAGGTGTGTGTTACATTAGATTCACTAGTAGGAGTGAGAAAAACATCACGTGGTGGTGCGCATTGTACGGGTGTGTGTTACATTAGAATCACTAGTAGGAGTGAGAAAAACATCACAGGGTGGTGCGCATTGTATGGGTGTGTGTTACATTACATTCACTAGTAGGAGTGAGAAAAACATCACGGGGTGGTGCGCATTGCATGGGTGTGTGTTACATTAGATTCACTAGTAGGAGTGAGAAAAACATCACGGGGTGGTGCGCATTGCATGGGTGTGTGGTACATTACATTCACTAGTAGGAGTGTGAAAAACATCACGGGGTGGTGCGCATTGTATGGGTGTGTGTTACATTACATTCACTAGTAAGAGTGAGAAAAACATCACGGGGTGGTGCGCATTGTATGGGTGTGTGTTACATTACATTCACTAGTAGGAGTGAGAAAAACATCACGGGGTGGTGCGCATTGTATGGGTGTGTGTTACATTACATTCAATAGTAGGAGTGAGAAAAACATCACGGGGTGGTGCGCATTGTATGAGTGTGTGTTACATTAGATTCACTAGTAGGAGTGAGAAAAACATCACGGGGTGGTGCGCATTGTATGGGTGTGTGTTACATTAGATTCACTAGTAGGAGTGAGAAAAACATCACGGGGTGGTGCGCATTGCATGGGTGTGTGTTACATTACATTCACTAGTAGGAGTGAGAAAAACATCACGGGGTGGTGCGCATTGCATGGGTGTGTGTTACCTTACATTCACTAGTAGGAGTGAGAAAAACATCACGGGGTGGTGCGCATTGTATGGTTGTGTGTTACAGTACATTCACTAGTAGGAGTGAGAAAAACATCACGGGGTGGTGCGCATTGTATGGGTGTGTGTTACATTACATTCACTAGTAGGAGTGAGAAAAACATCACGGGGTGGTGCGCATTGTATGGGTGTGTGTTACATTGCATTCACTAGTAGGAGTGAGAAAAACATCACGGTGTGGTGCGCACTGTATGGGTGTGTGTTACATTACATTCACTAGTAGGAGTGAGAAAAACATCACGGGGTGGTGCGCACTGTATGGGTGTGTGTTACATTACATTCACTAGTAGGAGTGAGAAAAACATCACGGTGTGGTGCGCACTGTATGGGTGTGTGTTACATTACATTCACTAGTAGGAGTGAGAAAAACATCACGGGGTGGTGCGCACTGTATGGGTGTGTGTTACATTACATTCACTAGTAGGAGTGAGAAAAAAATCACGGGGTGGGGCGCACTGTATGGGTGTGTGTTACATTAGATTCACTAATAGGAGTGAGAAAAACATCACGGGGTGGTGTGAATCGGAGGGTCTGAATTAAGATAGGCAGTGAGTGGCAATGTAGGATGGAGAAAAGCACCGCGGGGTGGTCAGCATGGGGAGGTCAGGGAACATGCAGTGGCAATGTAGGATAGGTTTCTGAAAAACATCGCGGGGTGGTGCGCACTGTATGGGTGTGTGTTACATTACATTCACTAGTAGGAGTGAGAAAAACATCACGGGGTGGTGCGCATTGTATGGGTGTGTGTTACATTACATTCACTAGTAGGAGTGAGAAAAACATCACGGGGTGGTGCGCATTGTATGGGTGTCTCTTACATTACATTCACTAGTAGGAGTGAGAAAAACATCACGGGGTGGTGTGCATTGTATGGGTGTGTGTTACATTACATTCACTAGTAGGAGTGAGAAAAACATCACGGGGTGGTGCGCATTGTATGGGTGTGTGTTACATTACATTCACTAGTAGGAGTGAGAAAAACATCACGGGGTGGTGCGCATTGTATGTGTGTGTGTTACATTACATTCACTAGTAGGTGTGAGAAAAACATCACGGGGTGGTGTGCATTGTATGGGTGTGTGTTACATTACATTCAATAGTAGGAGTGAGAAAAACATCACGGGGTGGTGCGCATTGTATGGGTGTGTGTTACATTACATTCACTAGTAGGTATGAGAGAAACATCACGGGGTGGTGCGCATTGTATGGGTGTGTGTCACATTACATTCACTAGTACGAGTGAGAAAAACATCACGGGGTGGTGTGAATTTGAGGGTCTGAATTAGGATAGGCAGTCAGTGGCAATGTAGGATGGAGAAAAGCACCGCGGGGTGGTCAGCATGGGGAGGTCAGGGAACATGCAGTGGCAATGAAGGACAGGTTTCTGAAAAACATCGCGGGGTGGTGCGCATTGTATGGCTGTGTGTTACATTACATTCACTAGTATAAGTGAGAAAAACATCACGGGGTGGTGCGCATTGCATGGGTGTGTGTTACATTACATTCACGAGTAGGAGTGAGAAAAACATCACGAGGTGGTGCGCATTGTATGGGTGTGTGTTACATTACATTCACTAGTAGGAGTGAGAAAAACATCACGGGGTGGTGCGCATTGTATGGGTGTGTGTTACATTACATTCACTAGTAGGAGTGAGAAAAACATCACGAGGTGGTGCGCATTGTATGGGTGTGTGTTACATTACATTCACTAGTAGCAGTGAGAAAAACATCACGGAGTGGTGCGCATTGTATCGCTGTGTGTTACATTACATTCACTAGTAGGAGTGAGAAAAACATCACGGGGTGGTGCGCATTGCATGGGTGTGTGTTACATTACATTCACTAGTAGGAGTGAGAAAAACATCACGGGGTGGTGCGCATTGCATGGGTGTGTGTCACATTATATTCACTAGTAGGTGTGAGAGAAACATCACGGGGTGGTGCGCATTTTATGGGTGTGTGTCACATTACATTCACTAGTAGGAGTGAGAAAAACATCACGGGGTGGTGTGAATCGGAGGGTCTGAATTAGGATAGGCAGTCAGTGGCAATGTAGGATGGAGAAAAGCACCGCGGGGTGGTCAGCATGTTGAGGTCAGGGAACATGCAGTGGCAATGTAGGATAGGTTTCTGAAAAACATCGCGGGGTGGTGCGCATTGTATGGGTGTGTGTTACATTAGATTCACTAGTAGGAGTGAGAAAAACATCACAGGGTGGTATGCATTTTATGGGTGTGTGTTACATTAGATTCACTAGTAGGAGTGAGAAAAACATCACGGGGTGGTGCCCATTGTATGGGTGTGTGTTACATTACATTCACTAGTAGGAGTGAGAAAAACATCACGGGGTGGTGCGCATTGTATGGGTGTGTGTTACATTAGATTCACTAGTAGGAGTGAGAAAAACATCACGTGGTGGTGCGCATTTTATGGGTGTGTGTTACATTACATTCACTAGTAGGAGTTAGAAAAACATCACGGGGTGGTGCGCATTGTATAGGTGTGTGTTACATTAGATTCACTAGTAGGAGTGAGAAAAACATCACGTGGTGGTGCGCATTGTACGGGTGTGTGTTACATTAGAATCACTAGTAGGAGTGAGAAAAACATCACAGGGTGGTGCGCATTGTATGGGTGTGTGTTACATTACATTCACTAGTAGGAGTGAGAAAAACATCACGGGGTGGTGCGCATTGCATGGGTGTGTGTTACATTAGATTCATTAGTAGGAGTGAGAAAAACATCACGGGGTGGTGCGCATTGCATGGGTGTGTGGTACATTACATTCACTAGTAGGAGTGTGAAAAACATCACGGGGTGGTGCGCATTGTATGGGTGTGTGTTACATTAGATTCAATAGTAGGAGTGAGAAAAACATCACGGGGTGGTGCGCATTGTATGGGTGTGTGTTACATTAGATTCACTAGTAGGAGTGAGAAAAACATCACGTGGTGGTGCGCATTTTATGGGTGTGTGTTACATTACATTCACTAGTAGGAGTGAGAAAAACATCACGGGGTGGTGCGCATTGTATGGGTGTGTGTTACATTACATTCAATAGTAGGAGTGAGAAAAACATCACGGGGTGGTGCGCATTGTATGGGTGTGTGTTACATTAGATTCACTAGTAGGAGTGAGAAAAACATCACGGGGTGGTGCGCATTGTATGGGTGTGTGTTACATTAGATTCACTAGTAGGAGTGAGAAAAACATCACAGGGTGGTGCGCATTGCATGGGTGTGTGTTACATTACATTCACTAGTAGGAGTGAGAAAAACATCACGGGGTGGTGCGCATTGCATGGGTGTGTGTTACATTACATTCACTAGTAGGAGTGAGAAAAACATCACGGGGTGGTGCGCATTGTATGGTTGTGTGTTACAGTACATTCACTAGTAGGAGTGAGAAAAACATCACGGGGTGGTGCGCATTTTATGGGTGTGTGTTACATTACATTCACTAGTAGGAGTGAGAAAAACATCACGGGGTGGTGCGCATTGTATGGGTGTGTGTTACATTGCATTCACTAGTAGGAGTGAGAAAAACATCACGGTGTGGTGCGCACTGTATGGGTGTGTGTTACATTACATTCACTAGTAGGAGTGAGAAAAACATCACGGGGTGGTGCGCACTGTATGGGTGTGTGTTACATTACATTCACTAGTAGGAGTGAGAAAAACATCACGGTGTGGTGCGCACTGTATGGGTGTGTGTTACATTACATTCACTAGTAGGAGTGAGAAAAACATCACGGGGTGGTGCGCACTGTATGGGTGTGTGTTACATTACATTCATTAGTAGGAGTGAGAAAAACATCACGGGGTGGTGCGCACTTTATGGGTGTGTGTTACATTACATTCACTAGTAGGAGTGAGAAAAACATCACGGGGTGGTGCGCACTGAATGGGTGTGTGTTACATTACATTCACTAGTAGGAGTGAGAAAAACATCACGGGGTGGTGCGCACTGTATGGGTGTGTGTTACATTACATACACTAGTAGGAGTGAGAAAAACATCACGGGGTGGTGCGCATTGTATGGGTGTGTGTTACATTACATTCACTAGTAGGAGTGAGAAAAACATCACGGGGTGGTGCGCATTGTATGGGTGTGTGTTACATTAGATTCACTAGTAGGAGTGAGAAAAACATCACGGGGTGGTGTGAATCGGAGGGTCTGAATTAAGATAGGCAGTGAGTGGCAATGTAGGATGGAGAAAAGCACCGCGGGGTGGTCAGCATGGGGAGGTCAGGGAACATGCAGTGGCAATGTAGGATAGGTTTCTGAAAAACATCGCGGGGTGGTGCGCATTGTATGGGTGTGTGTTACATTACATTCATTAGTAGGAGTGAGAAAAACATCACGGGGTGGTGCGCATTGTATGGGTGTGTGTTACATTACATTCACTAGTAGGAGTGAGAAAAACATCATGGGGTGGTGCGCATTGTATGGGTGTGTGTTACATTACATTCACTAGTAGGAGTGAGAAAAACATCACGGCGTGGTGCGCATTGTATGGGTGTGTGTTACATTACATTCACTAGTAGGAGTGAGAAAAACATCACGGGGTGGTGCGCATTGTATGGGTGTGTGTTACATTAGATTCACTAGTAGGAGTGAGAAAAACATCACGGGGTGGTGCGCATTGTATGTGTGTGTGTTACATTAGATTCACTAGTAGGTGTGAGAGAAACATCACGGGGTGGTGCGCATTGTATGGGTGTGTGTCACATTACATTCACTAGTAGGAGTGAGAAAAACATCACGGGGTGGTGTGAATTTGAGGGTCTGAATTAGGATAGGCAGTCAGTGGCAATGTAGGATGGAGAAAAGCACCGCGGGGTGGTCAGCATGGGGAGGTCAGGGAACATGCAGTGGCAATGCAGGACAGGTTTCTGAAAAACATCGCGGGGTGGTGCGCATTGTATGGCTGTGTGTTACATTACATTCACTAGTATAAGTGAGAAAAACATCACGGGGTGGTGCGCATTGCATGGTTGTGTGTTACATTACATTCACGAGTAGGAGTGAGAAAAACATCACGAGGTGGTGCGCATTGTATGGGTGTGTGTTACATTACATTCACTAGTAGCAGTGAGAAAAACATCACGGAGTGGTGCGCATTGTATGGCTGTGTGTTACATTACATTCACTAATAGGAGTGAGAAAAACATCACGGGGTGGTGCGCATTGCATGGGTGTGTGTTACATTACATTCACTAGTAGGAGTGAGAAAAACATCACGGGGTGGTGCGCATTGTATGGGTGTGTGTTACATTACATTCACTAGTAGGAGTGAGAAAAACATCACGGGGTGGTGCGCATTGTATGGGTGTGTGTTACATTAGATTCAATAGTAGGAGTGAGAAAAACATCACGGGGTGGTGCGCATTGTATGGGTGTGTGTTACATTAGATTCACTAGTAAGTGTGAGAAAAACATCACGGAGTGGTGCGCATTGTATGGCTGTGTGTTACATTACATTCACTAGTAGGAGTGAGAAAAACATCACGGGGTGGTGCGTATTGCATGGGTGTGTGTTACATTACATTCACTAGTAGGAGTGAGAAAAACATCACGGGGTGGTGCGCATTGCATGGGTGTGTGTCACATTACATTCACTAGTAGGAGTGAGAAAAACATCACGGGGTGGTGTGAATCGGAGGGTATGAATTAGGATAGGCAGTCAGTGGCAATGTAGGATGGAGAAAAGCACCGCGGGGTGGTCAGCATGTTGAGGTCAGGGAACATGCAGTGGCAATGTAGGATAGGTTTCTGAAAAACATCGCGGGGTGGTGCGCATTGTATGGGTGTGTGTTACATTAGATTCACTAGTAGGAGTGAGAAAAACATCACAGGGTGGTATGCATTTTATGGGTGTGTGTTACATTAGATTCACTAGTAGGAGTGAGAAAAACATCACGGGGTGGTGCCCATTGTATGGGTGTGTGTTACATTACATTCACTAGTAGGAGTGAGAAAAACATCACGGGGTGGTGCGCATTGCATGGGTGTGTGTTACATTACATTCACTAGTAGGAGTGAGAAAAACATCACGGGGTGGTGCGCATTGTATGGTTGTGTGTTACAGTACATTCACTAGTAGGAGTGAGAAAAACATCACGGGGTGGTGCGCATTGTATGGGTGTGTGTTACATTACATTCACTAGTAGGAGTGAGAAAAACATCACGGGGTGGTGCGCATTGTATGGGTGTGTGTTACATTGCATTCACTAGTAGGAGTGAGAAAAACATCACGGTGTGGTGCGCACTGTATGGGTGTGTGTTACATTACATTCACTAGTAGGAGTGAGAAAAACATCACGGGGTGGTGCGCACTGTATGGGTGTGTGTTACATTACATTCACTAGTAGGAGTGAGAAAAACATCACGGTGTGGTGCGCACTGTATGGGTGTGTGTTACATTACATTCACTAGTAGGAGTGAGAAAAACATCACGGGGTGGTGCGCACTGTATGGGTGTGTGTTACATTACATTCACTAGTAGGAGTGAGAGAAAAATCACGGTGTGGGGCGCACTGTATGGGTGTGTGTTACATTAGATTCACTAGTAGGAGTGAGAAAAACATCACGGGGTGGTGTGAATCGGAGGGTCTGAATTAAGATAGGCAGTGAGTGGCAATGTAGGATGGAGAAAAGCACCGCGGGGTGGTCAGCATGGGGAGGTCAGGGAACATGCAGTGGCAATGTAGGATAGGTTTCTGAAAAACATCGCGGGGTGGTGCGCACTGTATGGGTGTGTGTTACATTACATTCACTAGTAGGAGTGAGAAAAACATCACGGGGTGGTGCGCATTGTATGGGTGTGTGTTACATTACATTCACTAGTAGGAGTGAGAAAAACATCACGGGGTGGTGCGCATTGTATGGGTGTCTCTTACATTACATTCACTAGTAGGAGTGAGAAAAACATCACGGGGTGGTGCACATTGTATGGGTGTGTGTTACATTACATTCACTAGTAGGAGTGAGAAAAACATCACGGGGTGGTGCGCATTGTATGGGTGTGTGTTACATTACATTCACTAGTAGGAGTGAGAAAAACATCACGGGGTGGTGCGCATTGTATGTGTGTGTGTTACATTACATTCACTAGTAGGTGTGAGAAAAACATCACGGGGTGGTGTGCATTGTATGGGTGTGTGTTACATTACATTCAAGAGTAGGAGTGAGAAAAACATCACGGGGTGGTGCGCATTGTATGGGTGTGTGTTACATTACATTCACTAGTAGGTGTGAGAGAAACATCACGGGGTGGTGTGCATTGTATGGGTGTGTGTCACATTACATTCACTAGTAGGAGTGAGAAAAACATCACGGGGTGGTGTGAATTTGAGGGTCTGAATTAGGATAGGCAGTCAGTGGCAATGTAGGATGGAGAAAAGCACCGCGGGGTGGTCAGCATGGGGAGGTCAGGGAACATGCAGTGGCAATGAAGGACAGGTTTCTGAAAAACATCGCGGGGTGGTGCGCATTGTATGGCTGTGTGTTACATTACATTCACTAGTATAAGTGAGAAAAATATCACGGGGTGGTGCGCATTGCATGGGTGTGTGTTACATTACATTCACGAGTAGGAGTGAGAAAAACATCACGAGGTGGTGCGCATTGTATGGGTGTGTGTTACATTACATTCACTAGTAGGAGTGAGAAAAACATCACGGGGTGGTGCGCATTGTATGGGTGTGTGTTACATTACATTCACTAGTAGGAGTGAGAAAAACATCACGAGGTGGTGCGCATTGTATGGGTGTGTGTTACATTACATTCACTAGTAGCAGTGAGAAAAACATCACGGAGTGGTGCGCATTGTATCGCTGTGTGTTACATTACATTCACTAGTAGGAGTGAGAAAAACATCACGGGGTGGTGCGCATTGCATGGGTGTGTGTTACATTACATTCACTAGTAGGAGTGAGAAAAACATCACGGGGTGGTGCGCATTGCATGGGTGTGTGTCACATTACATTCACTAGTAGGTGTGAGAGAAACATCACGGGGTGGTGCGCATTTTATGGGTGTGTGTCACATTACATTCACTAGTAGGAGTGAGAAAAACATCACGGGGTGGTGTGAATCGGAGGGTCTGAATTAGGATAGGCAGTCAGTGGCAATGTAGGATGGAGAAAAGCACCGCGGGGTGGTCAGCGTGTTGAGGTCAGGGAACATGCAGTGGCAATGTAGGATAGGTTTCTGAAAAACATCGCGGGGTGGTGCGCATTGTATGGGTGTGTGTTACATTAGATTCACTAGTAGGAGTGAGAAAAACATCACAGGGTGGTATGCATTTTATGGGTGTGTGTTACATTAGATTCACTAGTAGGAGTGAGAAAAACATCACGGGGTGGTGCGCATTGCATGGGTGTGTGTTACCTTACATTCACTAGTAGGAGTGAGAAAAACATCACGGGGTGGTGCGCATTGTATGGTTGTGTGTTACAGTACATTCACTAGTAGGAGTGAGAAAAACATCACGGGGTGGTGCGCATTGTATGGGTGTGTGTTACATTACATTCACTAGTAGGAGTGAGAAAAACATCACGGGGTGGTGCGCATTGTATGGGTGTGTGTTACATTGCATTCACTAGTAGGAGTGAGAAAAACATCACGGTGTGGTGCGCACTGTATGGGTGTGTGTTACATTACATTCACTAGTAGGTGTGAGAAAAACATCACGGGGTGGTGCGCACTGTATGGGTGTGTGTTACATTACATTCACTAGTAGGAGTGAGAAAAACATCACGGTGTGGTGCGCACTGTATGGGTGTGTGTTACATTACATTCACTAGTAGGAGTGAGAAAAACATCACGGGGTGGTGCGCACTGTATGGGTGTGTGTTACATTACATTCACTAGTAGGAGTGAGAAAAAAATCACGGGGTGGGGCGCACTGTATGGGTGTGTGTTACATTAGATTCACTAATAGGAGTGAGAAAAACATCACGGGGTGGTGTGAATCGGAGGGTCTGAATTAAGATAGGCAGTGAGTGGCAATGTAGGATGGAGAAAAGCACCGCGGGGTGGTCAGCATGGGGAGGTCAGGGAACATGCAGTGGCAATGTAGGATAGGTTTCTGAAAAACATCGCGGGGTGGTGCGCACTGTATGGGTGTGTGTTACATTACATTCACTAGTAGGAGTGAGAAAAACATCACGGGGTGGTGCGCATTGTATGGGTGTGTGTTACATTACATTCACTAGTAGGAGTGAGAAAAACATCACGGGGTGGTGCGCATTGTATGGGTGTCTCTTACATTACATTCACTAGTAGGAGTGAGAAAAACATCACGGGGTGGTGTGCATTGTATGGGTGTGTGTTACATTACATTCACTAGTAGGAGTGAGAAAAACATCACGGGGTGGTGCGCATTGTATGGGTGTGTGTTACATTACATTCACTAGTAGGAGTGAGAAAAACATCACGGGGTGGTGCGCATTGTATGTGTGTGTGTTACATTACATTCACTAGTAGGTGTGAGAAAAACATCACGGGGTGGTGTGCATTGTATGGGTGTGTGTTACATTACATTCAATAGTAGGAGTGAGAAAAACATCACGGGGTGGTGCGCATTGTATGGGTGTGTGTTACATTACATTCACTAGTAGGTATGAGAGGAACATCACGGGGTGGTGCGCATTGTATGGGTGTGTGTCACATTACATTCACTAGTAGGAGTGAGAAAAACATCACGGGGTGGTGTGAATTTGAGGGTCTGAATTAGGATAGGCAGTCAGTGGCACTGTAGGATGGAGAAAAGCACCGCGGGGTGGTCAGCATGGGGAGGTCAGGGAACATGCAGTGGCAATGAAGGACAGGTTTCTGAAAAACATCGCGGGGTGGTGCGCATTGTATGGCTGTGTGTTACATTACATTCACTAGTATAAGTGAGAAAAACATCACGGGGTGGTGCGCATTGCATGGGTGTGTGTTACATTACATTCACGAGTAGGAGTGAGAAAAACATCACGAGGTGGTGCGCATTGTATGGGTGTGTGTTACATTACATTCACTAGTAGGAGTGAGAAAAACATCACGGGGTGGTGCGCATTGTATGGGTGTGTGTTACATTACATTCACTAGTAGGAGTGAGAAAAACATCACGAGGTGGTGCGCATTGTATGGGTGTGTGTTACATTACATTCACTAGTAGCAGTGAGAAAAACATCACGGAGTGGTGCGCATTGTATCGCTGTGTGTTACATTACATTCACTAGTAGGAGTGAGAAAAACATCACGGGGTGGTGCGCATTGCATGGGTGTGTGTTACATTACATTCACTAGTAGGAGTGAGAAAAACATCACGGGGTGGTGCGCATTGCATGGGTGTGTGTCACATTATATTCACTAGTAGGTGTGAGAGAAACATCACGGGGTGGTGCGCATTTTATGGGTGTGTGTCACATTACATTCACTAGTAGGAGTGAGAAAAACATCACGGGGTGGTGTGAATCGGAGGGTCTGAATTAGGATAGGCAGTCAGTGGCAATGTAGGATGGAGAAAAGCACCGCGGGGTGGTCAGCATGTTGAGGTCAGGGAACATGCAGTGGCAATGTAGGATAGGTTTCTGAAAAACATCGCGGGGTGGTGCGCATTGTATGGGTGTGTGTTACATTAGATTCACTAGTAGGAGTGAGAAAAACATCACAGGGTGGTATGCATTTTATGGGTGTGTGTTACATTAGATTCACTAGTAGGAGTGAGAAAAACATCACGGGGTGGTGCCCATTGTATGGGTGTGTGTTACATTACATTCACTAGTAGGAGTGAGAAAAACATCACGGGGTGGTGCGCATTGTATGGGTGTGTGTTACATTAGATTCACTAGTAGGAGTGAGAAAAACATCACGTGGTGGTGCGCATTTTATGGGTGTGTGTTACATTACATTCACTAGTAGGAGTTAGAAAAACATCACGGGGTGGTGCGCATTGTATAGGTGTGTGTTACATTAGATTCACTAGTAGGAGTGAGAAAAACATCACGTGGTGGTGCGCATTGTACGGGTGTGTGTTACATTAGAATCACTAGTAGGAGTGAGAATAACATCACAGGGTGGTGCGCATTGTATGGGTGTGTGTTACATTACATTCACTAGTAGGAGTGAGAAAAACATCACGGGGTGGTGCGCATTGCATGGGTGTGTGTTACATTAGATTCATTAGTAGGAGTGAGAAAAACATCACGGGGTGGTGCGCATTGCATGGGTGTGTGGTACATTACATTCACTAGTAGGAGTGTGAAAAACATCACGGGGTGGTGCGCATTGTATGGGTGTGTGTTACATTAGATTCAATAGTAGGAGTGAGAAAAACATCACGGGGTGGTGCGCATTGTATGGGTGTGTGTTACATTAGATTCACTAGTAGGAGTGAGAAAAACATCACGTGGTGGTGCGCATTTTATGGGTGTGTGTTACATTACATTCACTAGTAGGAGTGAGAAAAACATCACGGGGTGGTGCGCATTGTATGGGTGTGTGTTACATTACATTCAATAGTAGGAGTGAGAAAAACATCACGGGGTGGTGCGCATTGTATGGGTGTGTGTTACATTAGATTCACTAGTAGGAGTGAGAAAAACATCACGGGGTGGTGCGCATTGTATGGGTGTGTGTTACATTAGATTCACTAGTAGGAGTGAGAAAAACATCACAGGGTGGTGCGCATTGCATGGGTGTGTGTTACATTACATTCACTAGTAGGAGTGAGAAAAACATCACGGGGTGGTGCGCATTGCATGGGTGTGTGTTACATTACATTCACTAGTAGGAGTGAGAAAAACATCACGGGGTGGTGCGCATTGTATGGTTGTGTGTTACAGTACATTCACTAGTAGGAGTGAGAAAAACATCACGGGGTGGTGCGCATTTTATGGGTGTGTGTTACATTACATTCACTAGTAGGAGTGAGAAAAACATCACGGGGTGGTGCGCATTGTATGGGTGTGTGTTACATTGCATTCACTAGTAGGAGTGAGAAAAACATCACGGTGTGGTGCGCACTGTATGGGTGTGTGTTACATTACATTCACTAGTAGGAGTGAGAAAAACATCACGGGGTGGTGCGCACTGTATGGGTGTGTGTTACATTACATTCACTAGTAGGAGTGAGAAAAACATCACGGTGTGGTGCGCACTGTATGGGTGTGTGTTACATTACATTCACTAGTAGGAGTGAGAAAAACATCACGGGGTGGTGCGCACTGTATGGGTGTGTGTTACATTACATTCATTAGTAGGAGTGAGAAAAACATCACGGGGTGGTGCGCACTTTATGGGTGTGTGTTACATTACATTCACTAGTAGGAGTGAGAAAAACATCACGGGGTGGTGCGCACTGAATGGGTGTGTGTTACATTACATTCACTAGTAGGAGTGAGAAAAACATCACGGGGTGGTGCGCACTGTATGGGTGTGTGTTACATTACATACACTAGTAGGAGTGAGAAAAACATCACGGGGTGGTGCGCATTGTATGGGTGTGTGTTACATTACATTCACTAGTAGGAGTGAGAAAAACATCACGGGGTGGTGCGCATTGTATGGGTGTGTGTTACATTAGATTCACTAGTAGGAGTGAGAAAAACATCACGGGGTGGTGTGAATCGGAGGGTCTGAATTAAGATAGGCAGTGAGTGGCAATGTAGGATGGAGAAAAGCACCGCGGGGTGGTCAGCATGGGGAGGTCAGGGAACATGCAGTGGCAATGTAGGATAGGTTTCTGAAAAACATCGCGGGGTGGTGCGCATTGTATGGGTGTGTGTTACATTACATTCATTAGTAGGAGTGAGAAAAACATCACGGGGTGGTGCGCATTGTATGGGTGTGTGTTACATTACATTCACTAGTAGGAGTGAGAAAAACATCATGGGGTGGTGCGCATTGTATGGGTGTGTGTTACATTACATTCACTAGTAGGAGTGAGAAAAACATCACGGGGTGGTGCGCATTGTATGGGTGTGTGTTACATTACATTCACTAGTAGGAGTGAGAAAAACATCACGGGGTGGTGCGCATTGTATGGGTGTGTGTTACATTAGATTCACTAGTAGGAGTGAGAAAAACATCACGGGGTGGTGCGCATTGTATGTGTGTGTGTTACATTAGATTCACTAGTAGGTGTGAGAGAAACATCACGGGGTGGTGCGCATTGTATGGGTGTGTGTCACATTACATTCACTAGTAGGAGTGAGAAAAACATCACGGGGTGGTGTGAATTTGAGGGTCTGAATTAGGATAGGCAGTCAGTGGCAATGTAGGATGGAGAAAAGCACCGCGGGGTGGTCAGCATGGGGAGGTCAGGGAACATGCAGTGGCAATGCAGGACAGGTTTCTGAAAAACATCGCGGGGTGGTGCGCATTGTATGGCTGTGTGTTACATTACATTCACTAGTATAAGTGAGAAAAACATCACGGGGTGGTGCGCATTGCATGGTTGTGTGTTACATTACATTCACGAGTAGGAGTGAGAAAAACATCACGAGGTGGTGCGCATTGTATGGGTGTGTGTTACATTACATTCACTAGTAGCAGTGAGAAAAACATCACGGAGTGGTGCGCATTGTATGGCTGTGTGTTACATTACATTCCCTAATAGGAGTGAGAAAAACATCACGGGGTGGTGCGCATTGCATGGGTGTGTGTTACATTACATTCACTAGTAGGAGTGAGAAAAACATCACGGGGTGGTGCGCATTGTATGGGTGTGTGTTACATTACATTCACTAGTAGGAGTGAGAAAAACATCACGGGGTGGTGCGCATTGTATGGGTGTGTGTTACATTAGATTCAATAGTAGGAGTGAGAAAAACATCACGGGGTGGTGCGCATTGTATGGGTGTGTGTTACATTAGATTCACTAGTAAGTGTGAGAAAAACATCACGGAGTGGTGCGCATTGTATGGCTGTGTGTTACATTACATTCACTAGTAGGAGTGAGAAAAACATCACGGGGTGGTGCGTATTGCATGGGTGTGTGTTACATTACATTCACTAGTAGGAGTGAGAAAAACATCACGGGGTGGTGCGCATTGCATGGGTGTGTGTCACATTACATTCACTAGTAGGAGTGAGAAAAACATCACGGGGTGGTGTGAATCGGAGGGTATGAATTAGGATAGGCAGTCAGTGGCAATGTAGGATGGAGAAAAGCACCGCGGGGTGGTCAGCATGTTGAGGTCAGGGAACATGCAGTGGCAATGTAGGATAGGTTTCTGAAAAACATCGCGGGGTGGTGCGCATTGTATGGGTGTGTGTTACATTAGATTCACTAGTAGGAGTGAGAAAAACATCACAGGGTGGTATGCATTTTATGGGTGTGTGTTACATTAGATTCACTAGTAGGAGTGAGAAAAACATCACGGGGTGGTGCCCATTGTATGGGTGTGTGTTACATTACATTCACTAGTAGGAGTGAGAAAAACATCACGGGGTGGTGCGCATTGCATGGGTGTGTGTTACATTACATTCACTAGTAGGAGTGAGAAAAACATCACGGGGTGGTGCGCATTGTATGGTTGTGTGTTACAGTACATTCACTAGTAGGAGTGAGAAAAACATCACGGGGTGGTGCGCATTGTATGGGTGTGTGTTACATTACATTCACTAGTAGGAGTGAGAAAAACATCACGGGGTGGTGCGCATTGTATGGGTGTGTGTTACATTGCATTCACTAGTAGGAGTGAGAAAAACATCACGGTGTGGTGCGCACTGTATGGGTGTGTGTTACATTACATTCACTAGTAGGAGTGAGAAAAACATCACGGGGTGGTGCGCACTGTATGGGTGTGTGTTACATTACATTCACTAGTAGGAGTGAGAAAAACATCACGGTGTGGTGCGCACTGTATGGGTGTGTGTTACATTACATTCACTAGTAGGAGTGAGAAAAACATCACGGGGTGGTGCGCACTGTATGGGTGTGTGTTACATTACATTCACTAGTAGGAGTGAGAGAAAAATCACGGTGTGGGGCGCACTGTATGGGTGTGTGTTACATTAGATTCACTAGTAGGAGTGAGAAAAACATCACGGGGTGGTGTGAATCGGAGGGTCTGAATTAAGATAGGCAGTGAGTGGCAATGTAGGATGGAGAAAAGCACCGCGGGGTGGTCAGCATGGGGAGGTCAGGGAACATGCAGTGGCAATGTAGGATAGGTTTCTGAAAAACATCGCGGGGTGGTGCGCACTGTATGGGTGTGTGTTACATTACATTCACTAGTAGGAGTGAGAAAAACATCACGGGGTGGTGCGCATTGTATGGGTGTGTGTTACATTACATTCACTAGTAGGAGTGAGAAAAACATCACGGGGTGGTGCGCATTGTATGGGTGTCTCTTACATTACATTCACTAGTAGGAGTGAGAAAAACATCACGGGGTGGTGCACATTGTATGGGTGTGTGTTACATTACATTCACTAGTAGGAGTGAGAAAAACATCACGGGGTGGTGCGCATTGTATGGGTGTGTGTTACATTACATTCACTAGTAGGAGTGAGAAAAACATCACGGGGTGGTGCGCATTGTAAGTGTGTGTGTTACATTACATTCACTAGTAGGTGTGAGAAAAACATCACGGGGTGGTGTGCATTGTATGGGTGTGTGTTACATTACATTCAAGAGTAGGAGTGAGAAAAACATCACGGGGTGGTGCGCATTGTATGGGTGTGTGTTACATTACATTCACTAGTAGGTGTGAGAGAAACATCACGGGGTGGTGCGCATTGTATGGGTGTGTGTCACATTACATTCACTAGTAGGAGTGAGAAAAACATCACGGGGTGGTGTGAATTTGAGGGTCTGAATTAGGATAGGCAGTCAGTGGCAATGTAGGATGGAGAAAAGCACCGCGGGGTGGTCAGCATGGGGAGGTCAGGGAACATGCAGTGGCAATGAAGGACAGGTTTCTGAAAAACATCGCGGGGTGGTGCGCATTGTATGGCTGTGTGTTACATTACATTCACTAGTATAAGTGAGAAAAATATCACGGGGTGGTGCGCATTGCATGGGTGTGTGTTACATTACATTCACGAGTAGGAGTGAGAAAAACATCACGAGGTGGTGCGCATTGTATGGGTGTGTGTTACATTACATTCACTAGTAGGAGTGAGAAAAACATCACGGGGTGGTGCGCATTGTATGGGTGTGTGTTACATTACATTCACTAGTAGGAGTGAGAAAAACATCACGAGGTGGTGCGCATTGTATGGGTGTGTGTTACATTACATTCACTAGTAGCAGTGAGAAAAACATCACGGAGTGGTGCGCATTGTATCGCTGTGTGTTACATTACATTCACTAGTAGGAGTGAGAAAAACATCACGGGGTGGTGCGCATTGCATGGGTGTGTGTTACATTACATTCACTAGTAGGAGTGAGAAAAACATCACGGGGTGGTGCGCATTGCATGGGTGTGTGTCACATTACATTCACTAGTAGGTGTGAGAGAAACATCACGGGGTGGTGCGCATTTTATGGGTGTGTGTCACATTACATTCACTAGTAGGAGTGAGAAAAACATCACGGGGTGGTGTGAATCGGAGGGTCTGAATTAGGATAGGCAGTCAGTGGCAATGTAGGATGGAGAAAAGCACCGCGGGGTGGTCAGCGTGTTGAGGTCAGGGAACATGCAGTGGCAATGTAGGATAGGTTTCTGAAAAACATCGCGGGGTGGTGCGCATTGTATGGGTGTGTGTTACATTAGATTCACTAGTAGGAGTGAGAAAAACATCACAGGGTGGTATGCATTTTATGGGTGTGTGTTACATTAGATTCACTAGTAGGAGTGAGAAAAACATCACGGGGTGGTGCCCATTGTATGGGTGTGTGTTACATTACATTCACTAGTAGGAGTGAGAAAAACATCACGGGGTGGTGCGCATTGTATGGGTGTGTGTTACATTAGATTCACTAGTAGGAGTGAGAAAAACATCACGTGGTGGTGCGCATTTTATGGGTGTGTGTTACATTACATTCACTAGTAGGAGTTAGAAAAACATCACGGGGTGGTGCGCATTGTATAGGTGTGTGTTACATTAGATTCACTAGTAGGAGTGAGAAAAACATCACGTGGTGGTGCGCATTGTACGGGTGTGTGTTACATTAGAATCACTAGTAGGAGTGAGAAAAACATCACAGGGTGGTGCGCATTGTATGGGTGTGTGTTACATTACATTCACTAGTAGGAGTGAGAAAAACATCACGGGGTGGTGCGCATTGCATGGGTGTGTGTTACATTAGATTCACTAGTAGGAGTGAGAAAAACATCACGGGGTGGTGCGCATTGCATGGGTGTGTGGTACATTACATTCACTAGTAGGAGTGTGAAAAACATCACGGGGTGGTGCGCATTGTATGGGTGTGTGTTACATTACATTCACTAGTAGGAGTGAGAAAAACATCACGGGGTGGTGCGCATTGTATGGGTGTGTGTTACATTACATTCACTAGTAGGAGTGAGAAAAACATCACGGGGTGGTGCGCATTGTATGGGTGTGTGTTACATTACATTCAATAGTAGGAGTGAGAAAAACATCACGGGGTGGTGCGCATTGTATGGGTGTGTGTTACATTAGATTCACTAGTAGGAGTGAGAAAAACATCACGGGGTGGTGCGCATTGTATGGGTGTGTGTTACATTAGATTCACTAGTAGGAGTGAGAAAAACATCACGGGGTGGTGCGCATTGCATGGGTGTGTGTTACATTACATTCACTAGTAGGAGTGAGAAAAACATCACGGGGTGGTGCGCATTGCATGGATGTGTGTTACATTACATTCACTAGTAGGAGTGAGAAAAACATCACGGGGTGGTGCGCATTGTATGGTTGTGTGTTACAGTACATTCACTAGTAGGAGTGAGAAAAATATCACGGGGTGGTGCGCATTGTATGGGTGTGTGTTACATTACATTCACTAGTAGGAGTGAGAAAAACATCACGGGGTGGTGCGCATTGTATGGGTGTGTGTTACATTGCATTCACTAGTAGGAGTGAGAAAAACATCACGGTGTGGTGCGCACTGTATGGGTGTGTGTTACATTACATTCACTAGTAGGAGTGAGAAAAACATCACGGGGTGGTGCGCACTGTATGGGTGTGTGTAACATTACATTCACTAGTAGGAGTGAGAAAAACATCACGGTGTGGTGCGCACTGTATGGGTGTGTGTTACATTACATTCACTAGTAGGAGTGAGAAAAACATCACGGGGTGGTGCGCACTGTATGGGTGTGTGTTACATTACATTCATTAGTAGGAGTGAGAAAAACATCACGGGGTGGTGCGCACTTTATGGGTGTGTGTTACATTACATTCACTAGTAGGAGTGAGAAAAACATCACGGGGTGGTGCGCACTGAATGGGTGTGTGTTACATTACATTCACTAGTAGGAGTGAGAAAAACATCACGGGGTGGTGCGCACTGTATGGGTGTGTGTTACATTACATACACTAGTAGGAGTGAGAAAAACATCACGGGGTGGTGCGCATTGTATGGGTGTGTGTTACATTACATTCACTAGTAGGAGTGAGAAAAACATCACGGGGTGGTGCGCATTGTATGGGTGTGTGTTACATTAGATTCACTAGTAGGAGTGAGAAAAACATCACGGGGTGGTGTGAATCGGAGGGTCTGAATTAAGATAGGCAGTGAGTGGCAATGTAGGATGGAGAAAAGCACCGCGGTGTGGTCAGCATGGGGAGGTCAGGGAACATGCAGTGGCAATGTAGGATAGGTTTCTGAAAAACATCGCGGGGTGGTGCGCACTGTATGGGTGTGTGTTACATTACATTCATTAGTAGGAGTGAGAAAAACATCACGGGGTGGTGCGCATTGTATGGGTGTGTGTTACATTACATTCACTAGTAGGAGTGAGAAAAACATCACGGGGTGGTGCGCATTGTATGGGTGTGTGTTACATTACATTCACTAGTAGGAGTGAGAAAAACATCACGGGGTGGTGCGCATTGTATGGGTGTGTGTTACATTACATTCACTAGTAGGAGTGAGAAAAACATCACGGGGTGGTGCGCATTGTGTGTGTGTGTGTTACATTAGATTCACTAGTAGGTGTGAGAGAAACATCACGGGGTGGTGCGCATTGTATGGGTGTGTGTCACATTACATTCACTAGTAGGAGTGAGAAAAACATCACGGGGTGGTGTGAATTTGAGGGTCTGAATTAGGATAGGCAGTCAGTGGCAATGTAGGATGGAGAAAAGCACCGCGGGGTGGTCAGCATGGGGAGGTCAGGGAACATGCAGTGGCAATGCAGGACAGGTTTCTGAAAAACATCGCGGGGTGGTGCGCATTGTATGGCTGTGTGTTACATTACATTCACTAATAGGAGTGAGAAAAACATCACGGGGTGGTGCGCATTGCATGGGTGTGTGTTACATTACATTCACTAGTAGGAGTGAGAAAAACATCACGGGGTGGTGCGCATTGTATGGGTGTGTGTTACATTACATTCACTAGTAGGAGTGAGAAAAACATCACGGGGTGGTGCGCATTGTATGGGTGTGTGTTACATTAGATTCAATAGTAGGAGTGAGAAAAACATCACGGGGTGGTGCGCATTGTATGGGTGTGTGTTACATTAGATTCACTAGTAAGAGTGAGAAAAACATCACGGAGTGGTGCGCATTGTATGGCTGTGTGTTACATTACATTCACTAGTAGGAGTGAGAAAAACATCACGGGGTGGTGCGTATTGCATGGGTGTGTGTTACATTACATTCACTAGTAGGAGTGAGAAAAACATCACGGGGTGGTGCGCATTGCATGGGTGTGTGTCACATTACATTCACTAGTAGGAGTGAGAAAAACATCACGGGGTGGTGTGAATCGGAGGGTCTGAATTAGGATAGGCAGTCAGTGGCAATGTAGGATGGAGAAAAGCACCGCGGGGTGGTCAGCATGTTGAGGTCAGGGAACATGCAGTGGCAATGTAGGATAGGTTTCTGAAAAACATCGCGGGGTGGTGCGCATTGTATGGGTGTGTGTTACATTAGATTCACTAGTAGGAGTGAGAAAAACATCACAGGGTGGTATGCATTTTATGGGTGTGTGTTACATTAGATTCACTAGTAGGAGTGAGAAAAACATCACGGGGTGGTGCCCATTGTATGGGTGTGTGTTACATTACATTCACTAGTAGGAGTGAGAAAAACATCACGGGGTGGTGCGCATTGTATGGGTGTGTGTTACATTAGATTCACTAGTAGGAGTGAGAAAAACATCACGTGGTGGTGCGCATTTTATGTGTGTGTGTTACATTACATTCACTAGTAGGAGTTAGAAAAACATCACGGCGTGGTGCGCATTGTATGGGTGTGTGTTACATTAGATTCACTAGTAGGAGTGAGAAAAATATCACGTGGTGGTGCGCATTGTACGGGTGTGTGTTACATTAGATTCACTAGTAGGAGTGAGAAAAACATCACAGGGTGGTGCGCATTGTATGGGTGTGTGTTACATTACATTCACTAGTAGGAGTGAGAAAAACATCACGGGGTGGTGCGCATTGCATAGGTGTGTGTTACATTACATTCACTAGTAGGAATGAGAAAAACATCACGGGGTGGTGCGCATTGGATGGGTGTGTGTTACATTACATTCACTAGTAGGTGTGAGAGAAACATCACTGGGTGGTGCGCATTTTATGGGTGTGTGTCACATGACATTCACTAGTAGGAGTGAGAAAAACATCACGGGGTGGTGTGAATCGGAGGGTCTGAATTAGGATAGGCAGTCAGTGGCAATGTAGGATGGAGAAAAGCACCGCGGGGTGGTCAGCATGGGGAGGTCAGGGAACATGCAGTGGCAATGTAGGATAGGTTTCTGAAAAACTTCGCGGGATGGTGCGCATTGTATGGGTGTGTGTTACATTAGATTCACTAGTAGGAGTGAGAAAAACATCACGGGGTGGTGCGCATTGTATGGGTGTGTGTTACATTAGATTCACTAGTAGGAGTGAGAAAAACATCACGGGGTGGTGCGCATTGTATGGGTGTGTGTTACATTACATTCACTAGTAGGAGTGAGAAAAACATCACGGGGTTGTGCGCATTGCATGGGTGTGTGTTACATTAGATTCACTAGTAGGAGTGAGAAAAACATCACGGGGTGGTGCGCATTGCATGTGTGTGTGTTACATTACATTCACTAGTAGGTGTGAGAGAAACATCACGGGGTGGTGCGCATCTTATGGGTGTGTGTCACATTACATTCACTAGTAGGAGTGAGAAAAACATCACGGGGTGGTGTGAATCGGAGGGTCTGAATTAGGATAGGCAGTCAGTGGCAATGTAGGATGGAGAAAAGCACCGCGGGGTGGTCAGCATGGGGAGGTCAGGGAACATGCAGTGGCAATGTATGATAGGTTTCTGAAAAACATCGCGGGGTGGTGCGCATTTTATGGGTGTGTGTTACATGAGATTCAATAGTAGGAGTGAGAAAAACATCACGGGGTGGTGCGCATTGCATGGATGTGTGTTACATTACATTCACTAGTAGGAGTGAGAAAAACATCACGGGGTGGTGCGCATTGTATGGTTGTGTGTTACAGTACATTCACTAGTAGGAGTGAGAAAAATATCACGGGGTGGTGCGCATTGTATGGGTGTGTGTTACATTACATTCACTAGTAGGAGTGAGAAAAACATCACGGGGTGGTGCGCATTGTATGGGTGTGTGTTACATTGCATTCACTAGTAGGAGTGAGAAAAACATCACGGTGTGGTGCGCACTGTATGGGTGTGTGTTACATTACATTCACTAGTAGGAGTGAGAAAAACATCACGGGGTGGTGCGCACTGTATGGGTGTGTGTTACATTACATTCACTAGTAGGAGTGAGAAAAACATCACGGTGTGGTGCGCACTGTATGGGTGTGTGTTACATTACATTCACTAGTAGGAGTGAGAAAAACATCACGGGGTGGTGCGCACTGTATGGGTGTGTGTTACATTACATTCATTAGTAGGAGTGAGAAAAACATCACGGGGTGGTGCGCACTTTATGGGTGTGTGTTACATTACATTCACTAGTAGGAGTGAGAAAAACATCACGGGGTGGTGCGCACTGAATGGGTGTGTGTTACATTACATTCACTAGTAGGAGTGAGAAAAACATCACGGGGTGGTGCGCACTGTATGGGTGTGTGTTACATTACATACACTAGTAGGAGTGAGAAAAACATCACGGGGTGGTGCGCATTGTATGAGTGTGTGTTACATTACATTCACTAGTAGGAGTGAGAAAAACATCACGGGGTGGTGCGCATTGTATGGGTGTGTGTTACATTAGATTCACTAGTAGGAGTGAGAAAAACATCACGGGGTGGTGTGAATCGGAGGGTCTGAATTAAGATAGGCAGTGAGTGGCAATGTAGGATGGAGAAAAGCACCGCGGTGTGGTCAGCATGGGGAGGTCAGGGAACATGCAGTGGCAATGTAGGATAGGTTTCTGAAAAACATCGCGGGGTGGTGCGCACTGTATGGGTGTGTGTTACATTACATTCATTAGTAGGAGTGAGAAAAACATCACGGGGTGGTGCGCATTGTATGGGTGTGTGTTACATTACATTCACTAGTAGGAGTGAGAAAAACATCACGGGGTGGTGCGCATTGTATGGGTGTGTGTTACATTACATTCACTAGTAGGAGTGAGAAAAACATCACGGGGTGGTGCGCATTGTATGGGTGTGTGTTACATTACATTCACTAGTAGGAGTGAGAAAAACATCACGGGGTGGTGCGCATTGTGTGTGTGTGTGTTACATTAGATTCACTAGTAGGTGTGAGAGAAACATCACGGGGTGGTGCGCATTGTATGGGTGTGTGTCACATTACATTCACTAGTAGGAGTGAGAAAAACATCACGGGGTGGTGTGAATTTGAGGGTCTGAATTAGGATAGGCAGTCAGTGGCAATGTAGGATGGAGAAAAGCACCGCGGGGTGGTCAGCATGGGGAGGTCAGGGAACATGCAGTGGCAATGCAGGACAGGTTTCTGAAAAACATCGCGGGGTGGTGCGCATTGTATGGCTGTGTGTTACATTACATTCACTAATAGGAGTGAGAAAAACATCACGGGGTGGTGCGCATTGCATGGGTGTGTGTTACATTACATTCACTAGTAGGAGTGAGAAAAACATCACGGGGTGGTGCGCATTGTATGGGTGTGTGTTACATTACATTCACTAGTAGGAGTGAGAAAAACATCACGGGGTGGTGCGCATTGTATGGGTGTGTGTTACATTAGATTCAATAGTAGGAGTGAGAAAAACATCACGGGGTGGTGCGCATTGTATGGGTGTGTGTTACATTAGATTCACTAGTAAGAGTGAGAAAAACATCACGGAGTGGTGCGCATTGTATGGCTGTGTGTTACATTACATTCACTAGTAGGAGTGAGAAAAACATCACGGGGTGGTGCGTATTGCATGGGTGTGTGTTACATTACATTCACTAGTAGGAGTGAGAAAAACATCACGGGGTGGTGCGCATTGCATGGGTGTGTGTCACATTACATTCACTAGTAGGAGTGAGAAAAACATCACGGGGTGGTGTGAATCGGAGGGTCTGAATTAGGATAGGCAGTCAGTGGCAATGTAGGATGGAGAAAAGCACCGCGGGGTGGTCAGCATGTTGAGGTCAGGGAACATGCAGTGGCAATGTAGGATAGGTTTCTGAAAAACATCGCGGGGTGGTGCGCATTGTATGGGTGTGTGTTACATTAGATTCACTAGTAGGAGTGAGAAAAACATCACAGGGTGGTATGCATTTTATGGGTGTGTGTTACATTAGATTCACTAGTAGGAGTGAGAAAAACATCACGGGGTGGTGCCCATTGTATGGGTGTGTGTTACATTACATTCACTAGTAGGAGTGAGAAAAACATCACGGGGTGGTGCGCATTGTATGGGTGTGTGTTACATTAGATTCACTAGTAGGAGTGAGAAAAACATCACGTGGTGGTGCGCATTTTATGTGTGTGTGTTACATTACATTCACTAGTAGGAGTTAGAAAAACATCACGGCGTGGTGCGCATTGTATGGGTGTGTGTTACATTAGATTCACTAGTAGGAGTGAGAAAAATATCACGTGGTGGTGCGCATTGTACGGGTGTGTGTTACATTAGATTCACTAGTAGGAGTGAGAAAAACATCACAGGGTGGTGCGCATTGTATGGGTGTGTGTTACATTACATTCACTAGTAGGAGTGAGAAAAACATCACGGGGTGGTGCGCATTGCATAGGTGTGTGTTACATTACATTCACTAGTAGGAATGAGAAAAACATCACGGGGTGGTGCGCATTGGATGGGTGTGTGTTACATTACATTCACTAGTAGGTGTGAGAGAAACATCACTGGGTGGTGCGCATTTTATGGGTGTGTGTCACATGACATTCACTAGTAGGAGTGAGAAAAACATCACGGGGTGGTGTGAATCGGAGGGTCTGAATTAGGATAGGCAGTCAGTGGCAATGTAGGATGGAGAAAAGCACCGCGGGGTGGTCAGCATGGGGAGGTCAGGGAACATGCAGTGGCAATGTAGGATAGGTTTCTGAAAAACTTCGCGGGATGGTGCGCATTGTATGGGTGTGTGTTACATTAGATTCACTAGTAGGAGTGAGAAAAACATCACGGGGTGGTGCGCATTGTATGGGTGTGTGTTACATTAGATTCACTAGTAGGAGTGAGAAAAACATCACGGGGTGGTGCGCATTGTATGGGTGTGTGTTACATTACATTCACTAGTAGGAGTGAGAAAAACATCACGGGGTTGTGCGCATTGCATGGGTGTGTGTTACATTAGATTCACTAGTAGGAGTGAGAAAAACATCACGGGGTGGTGCGCATTGCATGTGTGTGTGTTACATTACATTCACTAGTAGGTGTGAGAGAAACATCACGGGGTGGTGCGCATCTTATGGGTGTGTGTCACATTACATTCACTAGTAGGAGTGAGAAAAACATCACGGGGTGGTGTGAATCGGAGGGTCTGAATTAGGATAGGCAGTCAGTGGCAATGTAGGATGGAGAAAAGCACCGCGGGGTGGTCAGCATGGGGAGGTCAGGGAACATGCAGTGGCAATGTATGATAGGTTTCTGAAAAACATCGCGGGGTGGTGCGCATTTTATGGGTGTGTGTTACATGAGATTCAATAGTAGGAGTGAGAAAAACATCACGGGGTGGTGCGCATTGTATGGGTGTGTGTTACATTACATTCACTAGTAGGAGTGAGAAAAACATCACGGGGTTGTGCGCATTGCATGGGTGTGTGTTACATTACATTCACTAGTAGGAGTGAGAAAAACATCACGGGGTGGTGCGCATTGCATGGGTGTGTGTCACATTACATTCACTAGTAGGTGTGAGAGAAACATCACGGGGTGGTGCGCTTTTTATGGGTGTGTGTCACATTACATTCACTAGTAGGAGTGAGAAAAACATCACGGGGTGGTGTGAATCGGAGGGTCTGAATTAGGATAGGCAGTCAGTGGCAATGTAGGATGGAGAAAAGCACCGCGGGGTGGTCAGCATGGGGAGGTCAGGGAACATGCAGTGGCAATGTAGGATAGGTTTCTGAAAAACATCGCGGGGTGGTGCGCATTGTATGGGTGTGTGTTACATTAGATTCACTAGTAGGAGTGAGAAAAACATCACGGGGTGGTGCGCATTGTATGGGTGTGTGTTACATTAGATTCACTAGTAGGAGTGAGAAAAACATCACGGGGTGGTGCCCATTGTATTGGTGTGTATTACATTACATTCACTAGTAGGAGTGAGAAAAACATCACGGGGTGTTGCCCATTGTATTGGTGTGTGTTACATTACATTCACTATTAGGAGTGAGAAAAACATCACGGGGTGGTGCGCATTGTATGGGTGAGTGTTACATTACATTCACTAGTAGGAGTGAGAAAAACATCACGGGGTGGTGCGCATTGTATGGGTGTGTGTTAGATTACATTCACTAGTAGGAGTGAGAAAAACATCACGGGGGGGTGCGCATTGTATGGGTGTGTGTTACATTACATTCACTAGTAGGAGTGAGAAAAACATCACGCGGTGGTGCGCATTGTATGGCTGTGTGTTACATTAGATTCACTAGTAGGAGTGAGAAAAACATCAAGGGGTGGTGCGCATTGCAAGGGTGTGTGTTACATTACATTCACTAGTAGGAGTGAGAAAAACATCACGGGGTGGTGCGCATTGTATGGTTGTGTGTTACATTAGATTCACTAGTAGGAGTGAGAAAAACATCACGGGGTGGTGCGCATTGTATGGGTGTGTGTTACATTACATTCACTAGTAGGAGTGAGAAAAACACCACGGGGTGGTGCGCATTGTATGGGTGTGTGTTACATTACATTCACTAGTAGGAGTGAGAAAAACATCACGGGGTGGTGCGCATTGTATGGGTGTGTGTTACATTACATTCACTAGTAGGAGTGAGAAAAACATCGCGGGGTGGTGCGCATTGTATGGGTGTGTGTTACATTAGATTCACTAGTAGGAGTGAGATAAACATCACGGGGTAGTGCGCATTGTATGGGTGTGTGTTACATTACATTCACTAGTAGGAGTGAGAAAAACATCACGGGGTGGTGCGCATTGTATGGGTGTGTGTTACATTACATTCACTAGTAGGAGTGAGAAAAACATCACGGGGTGGTGCGCATTGTATGGGTGTGTGTTACATTACATTCACTAGTAGGAGTGAGAAAAACATCACGGGGTGGTGCGCATTGTATGGGTGTGTGTTACATTACATTCACTAGTAGGAGTGAGAAAAACATCACGGGGTGGTGCGCATTGTATGGGTGTGTGTTACATTACATTCACTAGTAGGAGTGAGAAAAACATCACGGGGTGGTGCGCATTGTATGGCTGTGTGTTACATTACATTCACTAGTAGGAGTGAGAAAAACATCACGGGGGGGTGCGCATTGTATGGGTGTGTGTTACATTACATTCACTAGTAGGAGTGAGAAAAACATCACGCGGTGGTGCGCATTGTATGGCTGTGTGTTACATTAGATTCACTAGTAGGAGTGAGAAAAACATCACGGGGTGGTGTGAATCGGAGGGTCTGAATTAGGATAGGCAGTCAGTGGCAATGTAGGATGGAGAAAAGCACCGCGGGGTGGTCAGCATGGGGAGGTCAGGGAACATGCAGTGGCAATGTAGGATAGGTTTCTGAAAAACTTCGCGGGATGGTGCGCATTGTATGGGTGTGTGTTACATTAGATTCACTAGTAGGAGTGAGAAAAACATCACGGGGTGGTGCGCATTGTATGGGTGTGTGTTACATTAGATTCACTAGTAGGAGTGAGAAAAACATCACGGGGTGGTGCGCATTGTATGGGTGTGTGTTACATTACATTCACTAGTAGGAGTGAGAAAAACATCACGGGGTTGTGCGCATTGCATGGGTGTGTGTTACATTAGATTCACTAGTAGGAGTGAGAAAAACATCACGGGGTGGTGCGCATTGCATGTGTGTGTGTTACATTACATTCACTAGTAGGTGTGAGAGAAACATCACGGGGTGGTGCGCATCTTATGGGTGTGTGTCACATTACATTCACTAGTAGGAGTGAGAAAAACATCACGGGGTGGTGTGAATCGGAGGGTCTGAATTAGGATAGGCAGTCAGTGGCAATGTAGGATGGAGAAAAGCACCGCGGGGTGGTCAGCATGGGGAGGTCAGGGAACATGCAGTGGCAATGTATGATAGGTTTCTGAAAAACATCGCGGGGTGGTGCGCATTTTATGGGTGTGTGTTACATGAGATTCAATAGTAGGAGTGAGAAAAACATCACGGGGTGGTGCGCATTGTATGGGTGTGTGTTACATTACATTCACTAGTAGGAGTGAGAAAAACATCACGGGGTTGTGCGCATTGCATGGGTGTGTGTTACATTACATTCACTAGTAGGAGTGAGAAAAACATCACGGGGTGGTGCGCATTGCATGGGTGTGTGTCACATTACATTCACTAGTAGGTGTGAGAGAAACATCACGGGGTGGTGCGCTTTTTATGGGTGTGTGTCACATTACATTCACTAGTAGGAGTGAGAAAAACATCACGGGGTGGTGTGAATCGGAGGGTCTGAATTAGGATAGGCAGTCAGTGGCAATGTAGGATGGAGAAAAGCACCGCGGGGTGGTCAGCATGGGGAGGTCAGGGAACATGCAGTGGCAATGTAGGATAGGTTTCTGAAAAACATCGCGGGGTGGTGCGCATTGTATGGGTGTGTGTTACATTAGATTCACTAGTAGGAGTGAGAAAAACATCACGGGGTGGTGCGCATTGTATGGGTGTGTGTTACATTAGATTCACTAGTAGGAGTGAGAAAAACATCACGGGGTGGTGCCCATTGTATTGGTGTGTATTACATTACATTCACTAGTAGGAGTGAGAAAAACATCACGGGGTGTTGCCCATTGTATTGGTGTGTGTTACATTACATTCACTATTAGGAGTGAGAAAAACATCACGGGGTGGTGCGCATTGTATGGGTGAGTGTTACATTACATTCACTAGTAGGAGTGAGAAAAACATCACGGGGTGGTGCGCATTGTATGGGTGTGTGTTACATTACATTCACTAGTAGGAGTGAGAAAAACATCACGGGGGGGTGCGCATTGTATGGGTGTGTGTTACATTACATTCACTAGTAGGAGTGAGAAAAACATCACGCGGTGGTGCGCATTGTATGGCTGTGTGTTACATTAGATTCACTAGTAGGAGTGAGAAAAACATCAAGGGGTGGTGCGCATTGCAAGGGTGTGTGTTACATTACATTCACTAGTAGGAGTGAGAAAAACATCACGGGGTGGTGCGCATTGTATGGTTGTGTGTTACATTAGATTCACTAGTAGGAGTGAGAAAAACATCACGGGGTGGTGCGCATTGTATGGGTGTGTGTTACATTACATTCACTAGTAGGAGTGAGAAAAACACCACGGGGTGGTGCGCATTGTATGGGTGTGTGTTACATTACATTCACTAGTAGGAGTGAGAAAAACATCACGGGGTGGTGCGCATTGTATGGGTGTGTGTTACATTACATTCACTAGTAGGAGTGAGAAAAACATCGCGGGGTGGTGCGCATTGTATGGGTGTGTGTTACATTAGATTCACTAGTAGGAGTGAGATAAACATCACGGGGTAGTGCGCATTGTATGGGTGTGTGTTACATTACATTCACTAGTAGGAGTGAGAAAAACATCACGGGGTGGTGCGCATTGTATGGGTGTGTGTTACATTACATTCACTAGTAGGAGTGAGAAAAACATCACGGGGTGGTGCGCATTGTATGGGTGTGTGTTACATTACATTCACTAGTAGGAGTGAGAAAAACATCACGGGGTGGTGCGCATTGTATGGGTGTGTGTTACATTACATTCACTAGTAGGAGTGAGAAAAACATCACGGGGTGGTGCGCATTGTATGGGTGTGTGTTACATTACATTCACTAGTAGGAGTGAGAAAAACATCACGGGGTGGTGCGCATTGTATGGCTGTGTGTTACATTACATTCACTAGTAGGAGTGAGAAAAACATCACGGGGTGGTGCGCATTGTATGGGTGTGTGTTACATTATATTCACTAGTAGGAGTGAGAAAAACATCACAGGGTGGTGCGCATTGTATGGGTGTGTGTTACATAACATTCACTAGTAGGAGTGAGAAAAACATCACGGGGTGGTGCGCATTGTATGGGTGTGTGTTACATTACATTCACTATTAGGAGTGAGAAAAACATCACGGGGTGGTGCGCATTGTATGGGTGTGTTTTACATTACATTCACTAGTAGCAGTGAGAAAAACATCACGGGGTGGTGCGCATTGTATGGCTGTGTGTTACATTACATTCACTAGTAGGAGTGAGAAAAACATCACGGGGTGTTGCGCATTGTATGGGTGTGTGTTACATTACATTCACTAGTACGAGTGAGAAAAACATCACGGGGTGGTGCGGATTGTATGGGTGTGTGTTACATTACGTTCACTAGTAGGTGTGAGAGAAACATCACGGTGTGGTGCACATTTTATGAGTATGTGTCACATTACATTCACTAGTAGGAGTGAGAAAAACATCATGGGGTGGTGCGCATTGTATGGGTGTGTGTTACATTACATTCACTAGTAGGTGTGAGAAAAACATCACGGGTGGTGCGCATTGTTTGGGTGTGTGTTACATTACATTCACTAGTAGGAGTGAGAAAAACATCACAGCATGGTGCGCATTGTATGGGTGTGTGTTACATTACATTCACTAGTAGCAGTGAGAAAAACATCACGGGGTGGTGCGCATTGTATGCGTGTGTGTTACATTACATTCACTACTAGGAGTGATAAAAACATCACGGGGTGGTGCGCATTGTATGGGTGTGTGTTACATTACATTCACTAGTAGGAGTGAGAAAAACATCACGGGGTGGTGCGCATTGTATGGGTGTGTGTTACATTACGTTCACTAGTAGGAGTGAGAAAACCATCACGGGGTGGTACGCATTGTATGGGTGTGTGTTACATTAGATTCACTAGTAGGAGTGAGAAAAACATTACGGGGTGGTGCGCATTGTATGGGTGTGTGTTACATTAGATTCACTAGTAGGAGTGAGAAAAACATCACGGGGTGGTGCGCATTGCATGGGTGTGTGTTACATTACATTCACTAATAGGAGTGAGAAAAACATCACGGGGTGGTGCGCATTGCATGGGTGTGTGTTACATTACATTCACTAGTAGGAGTGAGAAAAACATCACGGGGTGGTGCGCATTGTATGGGTGTGTGTTACATTACATTCACTAGTAGGAGTGAGAAAAACATCACGGGGTGGTGCGCATTGTATGGGTGTGTGTTACATTAGATTCAATAGTAGGAGTGAGAAAAACATCACGGGGTGGTGCGCATTGTATGGGTGTGTGTTACATTACATTCACTAGTAGGAGTGAGAAAAACATCACGGGGTGGTGCGCATTGTATGGCTGTGTGTTACATTACATTCACTAGTAGGAGTGAGAAAAACATCACGGAGTGGTGCGCATTGTATGGCTGTGTGTTACATTACATTCACTAGTAGGAGTGAGAAAAACATCACGGGGTGGTGCGTATTGCATGGGTGTGTGTTACATTACATTCACTAGTAGGAGTGAGAAAAACATCACGGGGTGGTGCGCATTGCATGGGTGTGTGTCACATTACATTCACTAGTAGGAGTGAGAAAAACATCACGGGGTGGTGTGAATCGGAGGGTCTGAATTAGGATAGGCAGTCAGTGGCCATGTAGGATGGAGAAAAGCACCGCGGGGTGGTCAGCATGTTGAGGTCAGGGAACATGCAGTGGCAATGTAGGATAGTTTTCTGAAAAACATCGCGGGGTGGTGCGCATTGTATGGGTGTGTGTTACATTAGATTCACTAGTAGGAGTGAGAAAAACATCACAGGGTGGTATGTATTTTATGGGTGTGTGTTACATTAGATTCACTAGTAGGAGTGAGAAAAACATCACGGGGTGGTGCCCATTGTATGGGTGTGTGTTACATTACATTCACTAGTAGGAGTGAGAAAAACATCACGGGGTGGTGCGCATTGTATGGGTGTGTGTTACATTAGATTCACTAGTAGGAGTGAGAAAAACATCACGTGGTGGTGCGCATTTTATGGGTGTGTGTTACATTACGTTCACTAGTAGGAGTTAGAAAAACATCACGGCGTGGTGCGCATTGTATGGGTGTGTGTTACATTAGATTCACTAGTAGGAGTGAGAAAAACATCACGTGGTGGTGCGCATTGTACGGGTGTGTGTTACATTAGATTCACTAGTAGGAGTGAGAAAAACATCACAGGGTGGTGCGCATTGTATGGGTGTGTGTTACATTACATTCACTAGTAGGAGTGAGAAAAACATCACGGGGTGGTGCGCATTGCATGGGTGTGTGTTACATTACATTCACTAGTAGGAGTGAGAAAAACATCACGGGGTGGTGCGCATTGGATGGGTGTGTGTTACATTACATTCACTAGTAGGTGTGAGAGAAACATCACTGGGTGGTGCGCATTTTATGGGTGTGTGTCACATGACATTCACTAGTAGGAGTGAGAAAAACATCACGGGGTGGTGTGAATCGGAGGGTCTGAATTAGGATAGGCAGTCAGTGGCAATGTAGGATGGAGAAAAGCACCGCGGGGTGGTCAGCATGGGGAGGTCAGGGAACATGCAGTGGCAATGTAGGATAGGTTTCTGAAAAACATCGCGGGGTGGTGCGCATTGTATGGGTGTGTGTTACATTAGATTCACTAGTAGGAGTGAGAAAAACATCACGGGGTGGTGCGCATTGTATGGGTGTGTGTTACATTAGATTCACTAGTAGGAGTGAGAAAAACATCACGGGGTGGTGCGCATTGTATGGGTGTGTGTTACATTACATTCACTAGTAGGAGTGAGAAAAACATCACGGGGTTGTGCGCATTGCATGGGTGTGTGTTACATTACATTCACTAGTAGGAGTGAGAAAAACATCACGGGGTGGTGCGCATTGCATGTGTGTGTGTTACATTACATTCACTAGTAGGTGTGAGAGAAACATCACGGGGTGGTGCGCATTTTATGGGTGTGTGTCACATTACATTCACTAGTAGGAGTGAGAAAAACATCACGGGGTGGTGTGAATCGGAGGGTCTGAATTAGGATAGGCAGTCAGTGGCAATGTAGGATGGAGAAAAGCACCGCGGGGTGGTCAGCATGGGGAGGTCAGGGAACATGCAGTGGCAATGTAGGATAGGTTTCTGAAAAACATCGCGGGGTGGTGCGCATTGTATGGGTGTGTGTTACATTAGATTCACTAGTAGGAGTGAGAAAAACATCACGGGTGGTGCGCATTGTATGGGTGGGTGTTACATTAGATTCACTAGTAGGAGTGAGAAAAACATCACGGGGTGGTGCGCATTGTATGGGTGTGTGTTACATTACATTCACTAGTAGGAGTGAGAAAAACACCACGGTGTGGTGCGCATTGGATGGGTGTGTGTTACATTACATTCACTAGTAGGAGTGAGAAAAACATCACGGGGTGGTGCACATTGTATGGGTGTGTGTTACATTACATTCACTAGTAGGAGTGAGAAAAACATCACGGGGTGGTGCGCATTGTATGGGTGTGTGTTACATTAGATTCACTAGTAGGAGTGAGATAAACATCACGGGGTGGTGCGCATTGTATGGGTGTGTGTTACATTAGATTCACTAGTAGGAGTGAGATAAACATCACGGGGTGGTGCGCATTGTATGGGTGTGTTTTACATTACATTCACTAGTAGGAGTGAGAAAAACATCACGGGGTGGTGCGCATTGTATGGGTGTGTGTTACATTACATTCACTAGTAGGAGTGAGAAAAACATCACGGGGTGGTGCGCATTGTATGGGTGTGTGTTACATTACATTCACTAGTAGGAGTGAGAAAAACATCATGGGGTGGTGCGCATTGTATGGGTGTGTGTTACATTACATTCACTAGTAGGAGTGAGAAAAACATCACGGGGTGGTGCGCATTGTATGGGTGTGTGTTAAATTACATTCACTAGTAGCAGTGAGAAAAACATCACGGGGTGGTGCGCATTGTATGGCTGTGTGTTACATTACATTCACTAGTAGGAGTGAGAAAAACATCACGGGGTGGTGCGCATTCCATGGGTGTGTGTTACATTATATTCACTAGTAGGAGTGAGAAAAACATCACGGGGTGGTGCGCATTGTATGGGTGTGTGTTACATTACATTCACTAGTAGGAGTGAGAAAAACATCACGGGGTGGTGCGCATTGTATGGGTGTGTGTTACATTACATTCACTATTAGGAGTGAGAAAAACATCACGGGGTGGTGCGCATTGTATGGGTGTGTGTTACATTACATTCACTAGTAGCAGTGAGAAAAACATCACGGGGTGGTGCGCATTGTATGGCTGTGTGTTACATTACATTCACTAGTAGGAGTGAGAAAAACATCACGGGGTGGTGCGCATTGTATGGGTGTGTGTTACATTACATTCACTAGTAGGAGTGAGAAAAACATCACGGGGTGGTGCGGATTGTATGGGTGTGTGTTACATTACATTCACTAGTAGGTGTGAGAGAAACATCACGGGGTGGTGCGCATTTTATGGGTGTGTGTCACATTACATTCACTAGTAGGAGTGAGAAAAACATCATGGGGTGGTGCGCATTGTATGGGTGTGTGTTACATTACATTCACTAGTAGGAGTGAGAAAAACATCACGGGTGGTGCGCATTGTATGGGTGTGTGTTACATTACATTCACTAGTAGGATTGAGCAAAACATCACGGGGTGGTACGCATTGTATGGGTGTGTGTTACATTACATTCACTAGTAGGAGTGAGAAAAACATCACGGGGTGGTGCGCATTGTATGGGTGTGTGTTACATTAGATTCACTAGTAGCAGTGAGAAAAACATCACGGGGTGGTGCTCATTGTATGGGTGTGTGTTACATTAGATTCACTAGTAGGAGTGAGAAAAACATCACGGGGTGGTGCGCATTGTATGGGTGTGTGTTACATTAGATTCACTAGTAGGAGTGAGAAAAACATCACGGGGTGGTGCGCATTGTATGGGTGTGTGTTACATTACATTCACTAGTAGGAGTGAGAAAAACATCACGGGGTGGTGCGCATTGTATGGGTGTGTGTTACATTACATTCACTAGTAGGAGTGAGAAAAACATCACGGGGTGGTGCGCATTGTAAGGGTGTGTGTTACATTACATTCACTAGTAGGAGTGAGAAAAACATCACGGGGTGGTGCGCATTGTATGGCTGTGTGTTACATTACATTCACTAGTAGGAGTGAGAAAAACATCACGGGGTGGTGCGCATTGTATGGGTGTGTGTTACATTACATTCACTAGTAGGAGTGAGAAAAACATCACGGGGTGGTGCGCATTGTATGGGTGTGTGTTACATTACATTCACTAGTAGGTGTGAGAGAAACATCACGGGGTGGTGCGCATTTTATGGGTGTGTGTCACATTACATTCACTAGTAGGAGTGAGAAAAACATCACGGGGTGGTGCGCATTGTATGGGTGTGTGTTACATTACATTCACTAGTAGGAGTGAGAAAAACATCACGGGTGGTGCGCATTGTTTGGGTGTGTGTTACATTACATTCACTAGTAGGAGTGAGAAAAACATCACGGGGTGGTGCGCATTGTATGGGTGTGTGTTACATTACATTCACTAGTAGCAGTGAGAAAAACATCACGGGGTGGTGCGCATTGTATGGGTGTGTGTTACATTACATTCACTACTAGGAGTGAGAAAAACATCACGGGGGGGTGCGCATTGTATGGGTGTGTGTTACATTACATTCACTAGTAGGAGTGAGAAAAACATCACGGGGTGGTGCGCATTGTATGGGTGTGTGTTACATTACATTCACTAGTAGGAGTGAGAAAAACATCACGGGGTGGTGCGCATTGTATGGGTGTGTGTTACATTACATTCACTAGTAGGAGTGAGAAAAACATCACGGGGTGTTGCGCATTGTATGGGTGTGTGTTACATTACATTCACTAGTAGGAGTGAGAAAAACATCACGGGGTGGTGCGGATTGTATGGGTGTGTGTTACATTACGTTCACTAGTAGGTGTGAGAGAAACATCACGGTGTGGTGCACATTTTATGAGTATGTGTCACATTACATTCACTAGGAGGAGTGAGAAAAACATCATGGGGTGGTGCGCATTGTATGGGTGTGTGTTACATTACATTCACTAGTAGGTGTGAGAAAAACATCACGGGTGGTGCGCATTGTTTGGGTGTGTGTTACATTACATTCACTAGTAGGAGTGAGAAAAACATCACAGCATGGTGCGCATTGTATGGGTGTGTGTTACATTACATTCACTAGTAGCAGTGAGAAAAACATCACGGGGTGGTGCGCATTGTATGCGTGTGTGTTACATTACATTCACTACTAGGAGTGATAAAAACATCACGGGGTGGTGCGCATTGTATGGGTGTGTGTTACATTACATTCACTAGTAGGAGTGAGAAAAACATCACGGGGTGGTGCGCATTGTATGGGTGTGTGTTACATTACGTTCACTAGTAGGAGTGAGAAAACCATCACGGGGTGGTACGCATTGTATGGGTGTGTGTTACATTAGATTCACTAGTAGGAGTGAGAAAAACATTACGGGGTGGTGCGCATTGTATGGGTGTGTGTTACATTAGATTCACTAGTAGGAGTGAGAAAAACATCACGGGGTGGTGCGCATTGCATGGGTGTGTGTTACATTACATTCACTAATAGGAGTGAGAAAAACATCACGGGGTGGTGCGCATTGCATGGGTGTGTGTTACATTACATTCACTAGTAGGAGTGAGAAAAACATCACGGGGTGGTGCGCATTGTATGGGTGTGTGTTACATTACATTCACTAGTAGGAGTGAGAAAAACATCACGGGGTGGTGCGCATTGTATGGGTGTGTGTTACATTAGATTCAATAGTAGGAGTGAGAAAAACATCACGGGGTGGTGCGCATTGTATGGGTGTGTGTTACATTACATTCACTAGTAGGAGTGAGAAAAACATCACGGGGTGGTGCGCATTGTATGGCTGTGTGTTACATTACATTCACTAGTAGGAGTGAGAAAAACATCACGGAGTGGTGCGCATTGTATGGCTGTGTGTTACATTACATTCACTAGTAGGAGTGAGAAAAACATCACGGGGTGGTGCGTATTGCATGGGTGTGTGTTACATTACATTCACTAGTAGGAGTGAGAAAAACATCACGGGGTGGTGCGCATTGCATGGGTGTGTGTCACATTACATTCACTAGTAGGAGTGAGAAAAACATCACGGGGTGGTGTGAATCGGAGGGTCTGAATTAGGATAGGCAGTCAGTGGCCATGTAGGATGGAGAAAAGCACCGCGGGGTGGTCAGCATGTTGAGGTCAGGGAACATGCAGTGGCAATGTAGGATAGTTTTCTGAAAAACATCGCGGGGTGGTGCGCATTGTATGGGTGTGTGTTACATTAGATTCACTAGTAGGAGTGAGAAAAACATCACAGGGTGGTATGTATTTTATGGGTGTGTGTTACATTAGATTCACTAGTAGGAGTGAGAAAAACATCACGGGGTGGTGCCCATTGTATGGGTGTGTGTTACATTACATTCACTAGTAGGAGTGAGAAAAACATCACGGGGTGGTGCGCATTGTATGGGTGTGTGTTACATTAGATTCACTAGTAGGAGTGAGAAAAACATCACGTGGTGGTGCGCATTTTATGGGTGTGTGTTACATTACGTTCACTAGTAGGAGTTAGAAAAACATCACGGCGTGGTGCGCATTGTATGGGTGTGTGTTACATTAGATTCACTAGTAGGAGTGAGAAAAACATCACGTGGTGGTGCGCATTGTACGGGTGTGTGTTACATTAGATTCACTAGTAGGAGTGAGAAAAACATCACAGGGTGGTGCGCATTGTATGGGTGTGTGTTACATTACATTCACTAGTAGGAGTGAGAAAAACATCACGGGGTGGTGCGCATTGCATGGGTGTGTGTTACATTACATTCACTAGTAGGAGTGAGAAAAACATGACGGGGTGGTGCGCATTGGATGGGTGTGTGTTACATTACATTCACTAGTAGGTGTGAGAGAAACATCACTGGGTGGTGCGCATTTTATGGGTGTGTGTCACATGACATTCACTAGTAGGAGTGAGAAAAACATCACGGGGTGGTGTGAATCGGAGGGTCTGAATTAGGATAGGCAGTCAGTGGCAATGTAGGATGGAGAAAAGCACCGCGGGGTGGTCAGCATGGGGAGGTCAGGGAACATGCAGTGGCAATGTAGGATAGGTTTCTGAAAAACATCGCGGGGTGGTGCGCATTGTATGGGTGTGTGTTACATTAGATTCACTAGTAGGAGTGAGAAAAACATCACGGGGTGGTGCGCATTGTATGGGTGTGTGTTACATTAGATTCACTAGTAGGAGTGAGAAAAACATCACGGGGTGCTGCGCATTGTATGGGTGTGTGTTACATTACATTCACTAGTAGGAGTGAGAAAAACATCACGGGGTTGTGCGCATTGCATGGGTGTGTGTTACATTACATTCACTAGTAGGAGTGAGAAAAACATCACGGGGTGGTGCGCATTGCATGTGTGTGTGTTACATTACATTCACTAGTAGGTGTGAGAGAAACATCACGGGGTGGTGCGCATTTTATGGGTGTGTGTCACATTACATTCACTAGTAGGAGTGAGAAAAACATCACGGGGTGGTGTGAATCGGAGGGTCTGAATTAGGATAGGCAGTCAGTGGCAATGTAGGATGGAAAAAAGCACCGCGGGGTGGTCAGCATGGGGAGGTCAGGGAACATGCAGTGGCAATGTAGGATAGGTTTCTGAAAAACATCGCGGGGTGGTGCGCATTGTATGGGTGTGTGTTACATTAGATTCACTAGTAGGAGTGAGAAAAACATAACGGGTGGTGCGCATTGTATGGGTGGGTGTTACATTAGATTCACTAGTAGGAGTGAGAAAAACATCACGGGGTGGTGCGCATTGTATGGGTGTGTGTTACATTACATTCACTAGTAGGAGTGAGAAAAACACCACGGTGTGGTGCGCATTGGATGGGTGTGTGTTACATTACATTCACTAGTAGGAGTGAGAAAAACATCACGGGGTGGTGCACATTGTATGGGTGTGTGTTACATTACATTCACTAGTAGGAGTGAGAAAAACATCACGGGGTGGTGCGCATTGTATGGGTGTGTGTTACATTAGATTCACTAGTAGGAGTGAGATAAACATCACGGGGTGGTGCGCATTGTATGGGTGTGTTTTACATTACATTCACTAGTAGGAGTGAGAAAAACATCACGGGGTGGTGCGCATTGTATGGGTGTGTGTTACATTACATTCACTAGTAGGAGTGAGAAAAACATCACGGGGTGGTGCGCATTGTATGGGTGTGTGTTACATTACATTCACTAGTAGGAGTGAGAAAAACATCACGGGGTGGTGCGCATTGTATGGGTGTGTGTTACATTACATTCACTAGTAGGAGTGAGAAAAACATCACGGGGTGGTGCGCATTGTATGGGTGTGTGTTAAATTACATTCACTAGTAGCAGTGAGAAAAACATCACGGGGTGGTGCGCATTGTATGGCTGTGTGTTACATTACATTCACTAGTAGGAGTGAGAAAAACATCACGGGGTGGTGCGCATTGTATGGGTGTGTGTTACATTATATTCACTAGTAGGAGTGAGAAAAACATCACGGGGTGGTGCGCATTGTATGGGTGTGTGTTACATTACATTCACTAGTAGGAGTGAGAAAAACATCACGGGGTGGTGCGCATTGTATGGGTGTGTGTTACATTACATTCACTATTAGGAGTGAGAAAAACATCACGGGGTGGTGCGCATTGTATGGGTGTGTGTTACATTACATTCACTAGTAGCAGTGAGAAAAACATCACGGGGTGGTTGCCATTGTATGGCTGTGTGTTACATTACATTCACTAGTAGGAGTGAGAAAAACATCACGGGGTGGTGCGCATTGTATGGGTGTGTGTTACATTACATTCACTAGTAGGAGTGAGAAAAACATCACGGGGTGGTGCGGATTGTATGGGTGTGTGTTACATTACATTCACTAGTAGGTGTGAGAGAAACATCACGGGGTGGTGCGCATTTTATGGGTGTGTGTCACATTACATTCACTACTAGGAGTGAGAAAAACATCATGGGGTGGTGCGCATTGTATGGGTGTGTGTTACATTACATTCACTAGTAGGAGTGAGAAAAACATCACGGGTGGTGCGCATTGTATGGGTGTGTGTTACATTACATTCACTAGTAGGATTGAGCAAAACATCACGGGGTGGTACGCATTGTATGGGTGTGTGTTACATTACATTCACTAGTAGGAGTGAGAAAAACATCACGGGGTGGTGCGCATTGTATGGGTGTGTGTTACATTAGATTCACTAGTAGCAGTGAGAAAAACATCACGGGGTGGTGCTCATTGTATGGGTGTGTGTTACATTAGATTCACTAGTAGGAGTGAGAAAAACATCACGGGGTGGTGCGCATTGTATGGGTGTGTGTTACATTAGATTCACTAGTAGGAGTGAGAAAAACATCACGGGGTGGTGCGCATTGTATGGGTGTGTGTTACATTACATTCACTAGTAGGAGTGAGAAAAACATCACGGGGTGGTGCGCAATGTATGGGTGTGTGTTACATTACATTCACTAGTAGGAGTGAGAAAAACATCACGGGGTGGTGCGCATTGTAAGGGTGTGTGTTACATTACATTCACTAGTAGGAGTGAGAAAAACATCACGGGGTGGTGCGCATTGTATGGCTGTGTGTTACATTACATTCACTAGTAGGAGTGAGAAAAACATCACGGGGTGGTGCGCATTGTATGGGTGTGTGTTACATTACATTCACTAGTAGGAGTGAGAAAAACATCACGGGGTGGTGCGCATTGTATGGGTGTGTGTTACATTACATTCACTAGTAGGTGTGAGAGAAACATCACGGGGTGGTGCGCATTTTATGGGTGTGTGTCACATTACATTCACTAGTAGGAGTGAGAAAAACATCACGGGGTGGTGCGCATTGTATGGGTGTGTGTTACATTACATTCACTAGTAGGAGTGAGAAAAACATCACGGGTGGTGCGCATTGTTTGGGTGTGTGTTACATTACATTCACTAGTAGGAGTGAGAAAAACATCACGGGGTGGTGCGCATTGTATGGGTGTGTGTTACATTACATTCACTAGTAGCAGTGAGAAAAACATCACGGGGTGGTGCGCATTGTATGGGTGTGTGTTACATTACATTCACTACTAGGAGTGAGAAAAACATCACGGGGTGGTGCGCATTGTATGGGTGTGTGTTACATTACATTCACTACTAGGAGTGAGAAAAACATCACGGGGTGGTGCGCATTGTATGGGTGTGTGTTACATTACATTCACTAGTAGGAGTGAGAAAACCATCACGGGGTGGTACGCATTGTATGGGTGTGTGTTACATTAGATTCACTAGTAGGAGTGAGAAAAACATCACGGGGTGGTGCGCATTGTATGGGTGTGTGTTACATTAGATTCACTAGTAGGAGTGAGAAAAACATCACGGGGTGGTGCGCATTGTATGGGTGTGTGTTACATTACATTCACTAGTAGGAGTGAGAAAAACATCACGGGGTGGTGCGCATTGTATGGGTGTGTGTTACATTACATTCACTAGTAGGAGTGAGAAAAACATCACGGGGTGGTGCGCATTGTATGGGTGTGTGTTACATTACATTCACTAGTAGGAGTGAGAAAAACATCACGGGGTGGTGCGCATTGTATGGGTGTGTGTTAAATTACATTCACTAGTAGCAGTGAGAAAAACATCACGGGGTGGTGCGCATTGTATGGCTGTGTGTTACATTACATTCACTAGTAGGAGTGAGAAAAACATCACGGGGTGGTGCGCATTGTATGGGTGTGTGTTACATTATATTCACTAGTAGGAGTGAGAAAAACATCACGGGGTGGTGCGCATTGTATGGGTGTGTGTTACATTACATTCACTAGTAGGAGTGAGAAAAACATCACGGGGTGGTGCGCATTGTATGGGTGTGTGTTACATTACATTCACTATTAGGAGTGAGAAAAACATCACGGGGTGGTGCGCATTGTATGGGTGTGTGTTACATTACATTCACTAGTAGCAGTGAGAAAAACATCACGGGGTGGTTGCCATTGTATGGCTGTGTGTTACATTACATTCACTAGTAGGAGTGAGAAAAACATCACGGGGTGGTGCGCATTGTATGGGTGTGTGTTACATTACATTCACTAGTAGGAGTGAGAAAAACATCACGGGGTGGTGCGGATTGTATGGGTGTGTGTTACATTACATTCACTAGTAGGTGTGAGAGAAACATCACGGGGTGGTGCGCATTTTATGGGTGTGTGTCACATTACATTCACTACTAGGAGTGAGAAAAACATCATGGGGTGGTGCGCATTGTATGGGTGTGTGTTACATTACATTCACTAGTAGGAGTGAGAAAAACATCACGGGTGGTGCGCATTGTATGGGTGTGTGTTACATTACATTCACTAGTAGGATTGAGCAAAACATCACGGGGTGGTACGCATTGTATGGGTGTGTGTTACATTACATTCACTAGTAGGAGTGAGAAAAACATCACGGGGTGGTGCGCATTGTATGGGTGTGTGTTACATTAGATTCACTAGTAGCAGTGAGAAAAACATCACGGGGTGGTGCTCATTGTATGGGTGTGTGTTACATTAGATTCACTAGTAGGAGTGAGAAAAACATCACGGGGTGGTGCGCATTGTATGGGTGTGTGTTACATTAGATTCACTAGTAGGAGTGAGAAAAACATCACGGGGTGGTGCGCATTGTATGGGTGTGTGTTACATTACATTCACTAGTAGGAGTGAGAAAAACATCACGGGGTGGTGCGCAATGTATGGGTGTGTGTTACATTACATTCACTAGTAGGAGTGAGAAAAACATCACGGGGTGGTGCGCATTGTAAGGGTGTGTGTTACATTACATTCACTAGTAGGAGTGAGAAAAACATCACGGGGTGGTGCGCATTGTATGGCTGTGTGTTACATTACATTCACTAGTAGGAGTGAGAAAAACATCACGGGGTGGTGCGCATTGTATGGGTGTGTGTTACATTACATTCACTAGTAGGAGTGAGAAAAACATCACGGGGTGGTGCGCATTGTATGGGTGTGTGTTACATTACATTCACTAGTAGGTGTGAGAGAAACATCACGGGGTGGTGCGCATTTTATGGGTGTGTGTCACATTACATTCACTAGTAGGAGTGAGAAAAACATCACGGGGTGGTGCGCATTGTATGGGTGTGTGTTACATTACATTCACTAGTAGGAGTGAGAAAAACATCACGGGTGGTGCGCATTGTTTGGGTGTGTGTTACATTACATTCACTAGTAGGAGTGAGAAAAACATCACGGGGTGGTGCGCATTGTATGGGTGTGTGTTACATTACATTCACTAGTAGCAGTGAGAAAAACATCACGGGGTGGTGCGCATTGTATGGGTGTGTGTTACATTACATTCACTACTAGGAGTGAGAAAAACATCACGGGGTGGTGCGCATTGTATGGGTGTGTGTTACATTACATTCACTACTAGGAGTGAGAAAAACATCACGGGGTGGTGCGCATTGTATGGGTGTGTGTTACATTACATTCACTAGTAGGAGTGAGAAAACCATCACGGGGTGGTACGCATTGTATGGGTGTGTGTTACATTAGATTCACTAGTAGGAGTGAGAAAAACATCACGGGGTGGTGCGCATTGTATGGGTGTGTGTTACATTAGATTCACTAGTAGGAGTGAGAAAAACATCACGGGGTGGTGCGCATTGCATGGGTGTGTGTTACATTACATTCACTAGTAGGAGTGAGAAAAACATCACGGGGTGGTGCGCATTGCATGGGTGTGTGTTACATTACATTCACTAGTAGGAGTGAGAAAAACATCACGGGGTGGTGCGCATTGTATGGCTGTGTGTTACATTACATTCACTAGTAGGAGTGAGAAAAACATCACGGGGTGGTGCGCATTGTATGGGTGTGTGTTACATTAGATTCACTAGTAGCAGTGAGAAAAACATCACGGGGTGGTGCTCATTGTATGGGTGTGTGTTACATTAGATTCACTAGTAGGAGTGAGAAAAACATCACGGGGTGGTGCGCATTGTATGGGTGTGTGTTACATTAGATTCACTAGTAGGAGTGAGAAAAACATCACGGGGTGGTGCGCATTGTATGGGTGTGTGTTACATTACATTCACTAGTAGGAGTGAGAAAAACATCACGGGGTGGTGCGCATTGTATGGGTGTGTGTTACATTACATTCACTAGTAGGAGTGAGAAAAACATCACGGGGTGGTGCGCATTGTAAGGGTGTGTGTTACATTACATTCACTAGTAGGAGTGAGAAAAACATCACGGGGTAGTGCGCATTGTATGGCTGTGTGTTACATTACATTCACTAGTAGGAGTGAGAAAAACATCACGGGGTGGTGCGCATTGTATGGGTGTGTGTTACATTACATTCACTAGTAGGAGTGAGAAAAACATCACGGGGTGGTGCGCATTGTATGGGTGTGTGTTACATTACATTCACTAGTAGGTGTGAGAGAAACATCACGGGGTGGTGCGCATTTTATGGGTGTGTGTCACATTACATTCACTAGTAGGAGTGAGAAAAACATCACGGGGTGGTGCGCATTGTATGGGTGTGTGTTACATTACATTCACTAGTAGGAGTGAGAAAAACATCACGGGTGGTGCGCATTGTTTGGGTGTGTGTTACATTACATTCACTAGTAGGAGTGAGAAAAACATCACGGGGTGGTGCGCATTGTATGGGTGTGTGTTACATTACATTCACTAGTAGCAGTGAGAAAAACATCACGGGGTGGTGCGCATTGTATGGGTGTGTGTTACATTACATTCACTACTAGGAGTGAGAAAAACATCACGGGGTGGTGCGCATTGTATGGGTGTGTGTTACATTACATTCACTACTAGGAGTGAGAAAAACATCACGGGGTGGTGCGCATTGTATGGGTGTGTGTTACATTACATTCACTAGTAGGAGTGAGAAAACCATCACGGGGTGGTACGCATTGTATGGGTGTGTGTTACATTAGATTCACTAGTAGGAGTGAGAAAAACATCACGGGGTGGTGCGCATTGTATGGGTGTGTGTTACATTAGATTCACTAGTAGGAGTGAGAAAAACATCACGGGGTGGTGCGCATTGCATGGGTGTGTGTTACATTACATTCACTAGTAGGAGTGAGAAAAACATCACGGGGTGGTGCGCATTGCATGGGTGTGTGTTACATTACATTCACTAGTAGGAGTGAGAAAAACATCACGGGGTGGTGCGCATTGTATGGCTGTGTGTTACATTACATTCACTAGTAGGAGTGAGAAAAACATCACGGGGTCGTGCGCATTGTATGGGTGTGTGTTACATTAGATTCACTAGTAGGAGTGAGAAAAACATCACGGGGTGGTGCGCATTGTATGGGTGTGTGTTACATTAGATTCACTAGTAGGAGTGAGAAAAACATCAAGCGGGTGGTGCGCAATGTATGGGTGTGTGTTACATTACCTTCACTTGTAGCAGTGAGAAAAACATCACGGGGTGGTGCGCATTGTATGGCTGTGTGTTACATTACATTCACTAGTAGGATTGAGAAAAACATCACGGGGTGGTACGCATTGTATGGGTGTGTGTTACATTAGATTCACTAGTAGGAGTGAGAAAAACATCACGGGGTGGTGCGCATTGTATGGGTGTGTGTTACATTACATTCACTAGTAGGAGTGAGAAAAACATCACGGGGTGGTGCGCATTGTATGGGTGTGTGTTACATTACATTCACTAGTAGGAGTGAGAAAAACATCACAGGGTGGTGCGCATTGTATGGGTGTGTGTTACATTACATTCACTAGTAGGAGTGAGAAAAACATCACGGGGTGGTGCGCACTGTATGGGTGTGTGTTACATTACATTCACTAGTAGGAGTGAGAAAAACATCACGGGATGGTGCGCATTGTATGGGTGTGTGTTACATTACATTCACTAGTAGCAGTGAGAAAAACATCACGGGGTGGTGCGCCTTGTATGGCTGTGTGTTACATTACATTCACTAGTAGGAGTGAGAAAAACATCACGGGGTGGTGCGCATTGTAAGGGTGTGTGTTACATTACATTCACTAGTAGGAGTGAGAAAAACATCACGGGGTGGTGCGCATTGTATGGGTGTGTGTTACATTACATTCACTAGTAGGTGTGAGAGAAACATCACGGGGTGGTGCGCATTGTATGCGTGTGTGTCACATTACATTCACTAGTAGGAGTGAGAAAAACATCACGGGGTGGTGTGAATTTGAGGGTCTGAATTAGGATAGGCAGTCAGTGGCAATGTAGGATGGAGAAAAGCACCGCGGGGTGGTCAGCATGGGGAGGTCAGGGAACATGCAGTGGCAATGCAGGACAGGTTTCTGAAAAACATCACGGGGTGGTGCGCATTGTATGGGTGTGTGTTACATTACATTCACTAGTATAAGTGAGAAAAACATCACGGGGTGGTGCGCATTGCATGGGTGTGTGTTACATTACATTCACTAGTAGGAGTGAGAAAAACATCACGGGGTGGTGCGCATTGTATGGGTGTGTGTTACATTACATTCACTAGTAGGAGTGAGAAAAACATCACGGGGTGGTGCGGATTGTATGGGTGTGTGTTACATTACATTCACTAGTAGGTGTGAGAGAAACATCACGGGGTGGTGCGCATTTTATGGGTGTGTGTTACATTACATTCACTAGTAGGAGTGAGAAAACCATCACGGGGTGGTGCGCATTGTATGGGTGTGTGTTACATTACATTCACTAGTAGGAGTGAGAAAAACATCACGGGGTGGTGCGCATTGTATGGGTGTGTGTTACATTACATTCACTAGTAGGAGTGAGAAAAACATCACGGGGTGGTGCGCATTGTATGGGTGTGTGTTACCTTACATACACTAGTAGGTGTGAGAGAAACATCACGGGGTGGTGCGCATTTTATGGGTTTGTGTCACATTACATTCACTAGTAGGAGTGAGAAAAACATCACAGGGTGGTGCGCATTGTATGGGTGTGTGTTACATTACATTCACTAGTAGGAGTGAGAAAAACATCACGGGTGGTGCGCATTGTTTGGGTGTGTGTTACATTACATTCACTAGTAGGATTGAGAAAAACATCACGGGGTGGTACGCATTGTATGGGTGTGTGTTACATTACATTCACTAGTAGGAGTGAGAAAAACATCACGGGGTGGTGCGCATTGTATGGGTGTGTGTTACATTAGATTCACTAGTAGCAGTGAGAAAAACATCACGGGGTGGTGCGCATTGTATGGGTGTGTGTTACATTAGATTCACTAGTAGGAGTGAGAAAAACATCACGGGGTGGTGCGCATTGTATGGGTGTGTGTTACATTCACTAGTAGGATTCACTAGTAGGAGTGAGAAAAACATCACGGGGTGGTGCGCATTGTATGGGTGTGTGTTACATTACATTCACTAGTAGGAGTGAGAAAAACATCACGGGGTGGTGCGCATTGTATGGGTGTGTGTTACATTACATTCACTAGTAGGAGTGAGAAAAACATCACGGGGTGGTGCGCATTGTAAGGGTGTGTGTTACATTACATTCACTAGTAGGAGTGAGAAAAACATCACGGGGTAGTGCGCATTGTATGGCTGTGTGTTACATTACATTCACTAGTAGGAGTGAGAAAAACATCACGGGGTGGTGCGCATTGTATGGGTGTGTGTTACATTAGATTCACTAGTAGGAGTGAGAAAAACATCACGGGGTGGTGCGCATTGTATGCGTGTGTGTCACATTACATTCACTAGTAGGAGTGAGAAAAACATCACGGGGTGGTGTGAATTTGAGGGTCTGAATTAGGATAGGCAGTCAGTGGCAATGTAGGATGGAGAAAAGCACCGCGGGGTGGTCAGCATGGGGAGGTCAGGGAACATGCAGTGGCAATGCAGGACAGGTTTCTGAAAAACATCACGGGGTGGTGCGCATTGTATGGGTGTGTGTTACATTACATTCACTAGTATAAGTGAGAAAAACATCACGGGGTGGTGCGCATTGCATGGGTGTGTGTTACATTACATTCACTAGTAGGAGTGAGAAAAACATCACGGGGTGGTGCGCATTGTATGGGTGTGTGTTACATTACATTCACTAGTAGGAGTGAGAAAAACATCACGGGGTGGTGCGGATTGTATGGGTGTGTGTTACATTACATTCACTAGTAGGTGTGAGAGAAACATCACGGGGTGGTGCGCATTTTATGGGTGTGTGTTACATTACATTCACTAGTAGGAGTGAGAAAACCATCACGGGGTGGTGCGCATTGTATGGGTGTGTGTTACATTACATTCACTAGTAGGAGTGAGAAAAACATCACGGGGTGGTGCGCATTGTATGGGTGTGTGTTACATTACATTCACTAGTAGGAGTGAGAAAAACATCACGGGGTGGTGCGCATTGTATGGGTGTGTGTTACCTTACATACACTAGTAGGTGTGAGAGAAACATCACGGGGTGGTGCGCATTTTATGGGTTTGTGTCACATTACATTCACTAGTAGGAGTGAGAAAAACATCACAGGGTGGTGCGCATTGTATGGGTGTGTGTTACATTACATTCACTAGTAGGAGTGAGAAAAACATCACGGGTGGTGCGCATTGTTTGGGTGTGTGTTACATTACATTCACTAGTAGGATTGAGAAAAACATCACGGGGTGGTACGCATTGTATGGGTGTGTGTTACATTACATTCACTAGTAGGAGTGAGAAAAACATCACGGGGTGGTGCGCATTGTATGGGTGTGTGTTACATTAGATTCACTAGTAGCAGTGAGAAAAACATCACGGGGTGGTGCGCATTGTATGGGTGTGTGTTACATTAGATTCACTAGTAGGAGTGAGAAAAACATCACGGGGTGGTGCGCATTGTATGGGTGTGTGTTACATTCACTAGTAGGATTCACTAGTAGGAGTGAGAAAAACATCACGGGGTGGTGCGCATTGTATGGGTGTGTGTTACATTACATTCACTAGTAGGAGTGAGAAAAACATCACGGGGTGGTGCGCATTGTATGGGTGTGTGTTACATTACATTCACTAGTAGGAGTGAGAAAAACATCACGGGGTGGTGCGCATTGTAAGGGTGTGTGTTACATTACATTCACTAGTAGGAGTGAGAAAAACATCACGGGGTAGTGCGCATTGTATGGCTGTGTGTTACATTACATTCACTAGTAGGAGTGAGAAAAACATCACGGGGTGGTGCGCATTGTATGGGTGTGTGTTACATTAGATTCACTAGTAGGAGTGAGAAAAACATCACGGGGTGGTGCGCATTGTATGGGTGTGTGTTACATTAGATTCACTAGTAGGAGTGAGAAAAACATCACGGGGTGGTGCGCATTGTATGGGTGTGTGTTACATTACATTCACTAGTAGCAGTGAGAAAAACATCACGGGGTGGTGCGCATTGTATGGGTGTGTGTTACATTACATTCACTAGTAGGAGTGAGAAAAACATCACGGGGTGGTGCGCATTGTATGGCTGTGTGTTACATTACATTCACTAGTAGGATTGAGAAAAACATCACGGGGTGGTACGCATTGTATGGGTGTGTGTTACATTAGATTCACTAGTAGGAGTGAGAAAAACATCACGGGGTGGTGCGCATTGTATGGGTGTGTGTTACATTACATTCACTAGTAGGAGTGAGAAAAACATCACGGGGTGGTGCGCATTGTATGGGTGTGTGTTACAATACATTCACTAGTAGGAGTGAGAAAAACATCACGGGGTGGTGCGCATTGTATGGGTGTGTGTTACATTACATTCACTAGTAGGAGTGAGAAAAACATCACGGGGTGGTGCGCACTGTATGGGTGTGTGTTACATTACATTCACTAGTAGGAGTGAGAAAAACATCACGGGATGGTGCGCATTGTATGGGTGTGTGTTACATTACATTCACTAGTAGCAGTGAGAAAAACATCACGGGGTGGTGCGCCTTGTATGGCTGTGTGTTACATTACATTCACTAGTAGGAGTGAGAAAAACATCACGGGGTGGTGCGCATTGTATGGGTGTGTGTTACATTGCATTCACTAGTAGGAGTGAGAAAAACATCACGGGGTGGTGTGAATTTGAGGGTCTGAATTAGGATAGGCAGTCAGTGGCAATGTAGGATGGAGAAAAGCACCGCGGGGTGGTCAGCATGGGGAGGTCAGGGAACATGCAGTGGCAATGCAGGACAGGTTTCTGAAAAACATCACGGGGTGGTGCGCATTGTATGGGTGTGTGTTACATTACATTCACTAGTATAAGTGAGAAAAACATCACGGGGTGGTGCGCATTGCATGGGTGTGTGTTACATTACATTCACTAGTAGGAGTGAGAAAAACATCACGGGGTGGTGCGCATTGTATGGGTGTGTGTTACATTACATTCACTAGTAGGAGTGAGAAAAACATCACGGTGTGGTGCGGATTGTATGGGTGTGTGTTACATTACATTCACTAGTAGGTGTGAGAGAAACATCACGGGGTGGTGCGCATTTTATGGGTGTGTGTTACATTACATTCACTAGTAGGAGTGAGAAAACCATCACGGGGTGGTGCGCATTGTATGGGTGTGTGTTACATTAGATTCACTAGTAGGAGTGAGAAAAACATCACGGGGTGGTGCGCATTGTATGGGTGTGTGTTACATTACATTCACTAGTAGGAGTGAGAAAAACATCACGGGGTGGTGCGCATTGCATGTGTGTGTGTTACATTACATTCACTAGTAGGAGTGAGAAAAACATCACGGGGTGGTGCGCATTCCATGGGTGTGTGTTACATTACATTCACTAGTAGGAGTGAGAAAAACATCACGGGGTGGTGCGCATTGTATGGGTGTGTGTTACATTAGATTCACTAGTAGGAGTGAGAAAAACATCACGGGGTGGTGCGCATTGTATGGGTGTGTGTTACATTAGATTCACTAGTAGGAGTGAGAAAAACATCACGGGGTGGTGCGCATTGTATGGGTGTGTGTTACATTACATTCACTAGTAGCAGTGAGAAAAACATCACGGGGTGGTGCGCATTGTATGGCTTTGTGTTACATTACATTCACTAGTAGGATTGAGAAAAACATCACGGGGTGGTACGCATTGTATGGGTGTGTGTTACATTACATTCACTAGTAGGAGTGAGAAAAACATCACGGGGTGGTGCGCATTGTATGGGTGTGTGTTACATTAGATTCACTAGTAGCAGTGAGAAAAACATCACGGGGTGGTGCGCATTGTATGGGTGTGTGTTACATTAGATTCACTAGTAGGAGTGAGAAAAACATCACGGGGTGGTGCGCATTGTATGGGTGTGTGTTACATTAGATTCACTAATAGGAGTGAGAAAAACATCACGGGGTGGTGCGCATTGTATGGGTGTGTGTTACATTACATTCACTAATAGGAGTGAGAAAAACATCACGGGGTGGTGCGCATTGTATGGGTGTGTGTTACATTACATTCACTAGTAGGAGTGAGAAAAACATCATGGGGTGGTGCGCATTGTAAGGGTGTGTGTTACATTACATTCACTAGTAGGAGTGAGAAAAACATCACGGGGTAGTGCGCATTGTATGGCTGTGTGTTACATTACATTCACTAGTAAGAGTGAGAAAAACATCACGGGGTGGTGCGCATTGTATGGGTGTGTGTTACATTACATTCACTAGTAGGAGTGAGAAAAACATCACGGGGTGGTGCGCATTGTATGGGTGTGTGTTACCTTACATTCACTAGTAGGTGTGAGAGAAACATCACGGGGTGGTGCGCATTTTATGGTTTTGTGTCACATTACATTCACTAGTAGGAGTGAGAAAAACATCACGGGGTGGTGCGCATTGTATGGGTGTGTGTTACATTACATTCACTAGTAGGAGTGAGAAAAACATCACGGGTGGTGCGCATTGTTTGGGTGTGTGTTACATTACATTCACTAGTAGGAGTGAGAAAAACATCACGGGGTGGTGCGCATTGTATGGGTGTGTGTTACATTACATTCACTAGTAGCAGTGAGAAAAACATCACGGGGTGGTGCGCATTGTATGGGTGTGTGTTACATTACATTCACTACTAGGAGTGAGAAAAACATCACGGGGTGGTGCGCATTGTATGGGTGTGTGTTACATTACATTCACTACTAGGAGTGAGAAAAACATCACGGGGTGGTGCGCATTGTATGGGTGTGTGTTACATTACATTCACTAGTAGGAGTGAGAAAACCATCACGGGGTGGTACGCATTGTATGGGTGTGTGTTACATTAGATTCACTAGTAGGAGTGAGAAAAACATCACGGGATGGTGCGCATTGTATGGGTGTGTGTTACATTAGATTCACTAGTAGGAGTGAGAAAAACATCACGGGGTGGTGCGCATTGCATGGGTGTGTGTTACATTACATTCACTAGTAGGAGTGAGAAAAACATCACGGGGTGGTGCGCATTGCATGGGTGTGTGTTACATTACATTCACTAGTAGGAGTGAGAAAAACATCACGGGGTGGTGCGCATTGTATGGCTGTGTGTTACATTACATTCACTAGTAGGAGTGAGAAAAACATCACGGGGTCGTGCGCATTGTATGGGTGTGTGTTACATTAGATTCACTAGTAGGAGTGAGAAAAACATCACGGGGTGGTGCGCATTGTATGGGTGTGTGTTACATTAGATTCACTAGTAGGAGTGAGAAAAACATCAAGCGGGTGGTGCGCATTGTATGGGTGTGTGTTACATTACATTCACTTGTAGCAGTGAGAAAAACATCACGGGGTGGTGCGCATTGTATGGCTGTGTGTTACATTACATTCACTAGTAGGATTGAGAAAAACATCACGGGGTGGTACGCATTGTATGGGTGTGTGTTACATTACATTTACTAGTAGGAGTGAGAAAAACATCACGGGGTGGTGCGCATTGTATGGGTGTGTGTTACATTAGATTCACTAGTAGCAGTGAGAAAAACATCATGGGGTGGTGCGCATTGTATGGGTGTGTGTTACATTAGATTCACTAGTAGGAGTGAGAAAAACATCACGGGGTGGTGCGCATTGTATGGGTGTGTGTTACATTACATTCACTAGTAGGAGTGAGAAAAACATTACGGGGTGGTGCACATTGTATGGGTGTGTGTTACATTACATTCACTAGTAGGAGTGAGAAAAACATCACGGGGTGGTGCGCATTGTATGGGTGTGTGTTACATTACATTCACTAGTAGGAGTGAGAAAAACATCACGGGGTGGTGCGCACTGTATGGGTGTGTGTTACATTACATTCACTAGTAGGAGTGAGAAAAACATCACGGGGTGGTGCGCATTGTATGGGTGTGTGTTACATTACATTCACTAGTAGCACTGAGAAAAACATCACGGGGTGGTGCGCCTTGTATGGCTGTGTGTTACATTACATTCACTAGTAGGAGTGAGAAAAACATCACGGGGTGGTGCGCATTGTATGGGTGTGTGTTACATTACATTCACTAGTAGGAGTGAGAAAAACATCACGGGGTGGTGCGCATTGTATGGGTGTGTGTTACATTACATTCACTAGTAGGTGTGAGAGAAACATCACGGGGTGGTGCGCATTGTATGCGTGTGTGTCACATTACATTCACTAGTAGGAGTGAGAAAAACATCACGGGGTGGTGTGAATTTGAGGGTCTGAATTAGGATAGGCAGTCAGTGGCAATGTAGGGTGGAGAAAAGCACCGCGGGGTGGTCAGCATGGGGAGGTCAGGGAACATGCAGTCGCAATGCAGGACAGGTTTCTGAAAAACATCGCGGGGTGGTGCGCATTGTATGGGTGTGTGTTACATTACATTCACTAGTATAAGTGAGAAAAACATCACGGGGTGGTGCGCATTGCATGGGTGTGTGTTACATTAGATTCACTAGTAGGAGTGAGAAAAACATCACGGGGTGGTGCGCATTTTATGGGTGTGTGTCACATTACATTCACTAGTAGGAGTGAGAAAAACATCACGGGGTGGTGCGCATTGTATGGGTGTGTGTTACATTACATTCACTAGTAGGAGTGAGAAAAACATCACGGGTGGTGCGCATTGTTTGGGTGTGTGTTACATTACATTCACTAGTAGGAGTGAGAAAAACATCACGGGGTGGTGCGCATAGTATGGGTGTGTGTTACATTACATTCACTAGTAGCAGTGAGAAAAACATCACGGGGTGGTGCGCATTGTAAGGGTGTGTGTTACATTACATAAACTACTAGGAATGAGAAAAACATCACGGGGTGGTGCGCATTGTATGGGTGTGTGTTACATTACATTCACTAGTAGGAGTGAGAAAAACATCACGGGGTGGTGCGCATTGTATGGGTGTGTGTTACATTACATTCACTAGTAGGAGTGAGAAAAACATCACGGGGTGGTGCGCACTGTATGGGTGTGTGTTACATTACATTCACTAGTAGGAGTGAGAAAAACATCACGGGGTGGTGCGCATTGTATGGGTGTGTGTTACATTACATTCACTAGTAGCACTGAGAAAAACATCACGGGGTGGTGCGCCTTGTATGGCTGTGTGTTACATTACATTCACTAGTAGGAGTGAGAAAAACATCACGGGGTGGTGCGCATTGTATGGGTGTGTGTTACATTACATTCACTAGTAGGAGTGAGAAAAACATCACGGGGTGGTGCGCATTGTATGGGTGTGTGTTACATTACATTCACTAGTAGGTGTGAGAGAAACATCACGGGGTGGTGCGCATTGTATGCGTGTGTGTCACATTACATTCACTAGTAGGAGTGAGAAAAACATCACGGGGTGGTGTGAATTTGAGGGTCTGAATTAGGATAGGCAGTCAGTGGCAATGTAGGGTGGAGAAAAGCACCGCGGGGTGGTCAGCATGGGGAGGTCAGGGAACATGCAGTCGCAATGCAGGACAGGTTTCTGAAAAACATCGCGGGGTGGTGCGCCTTGTATGGCTGTGTGTTACATTACATTCACTAGTAGGAGTGAGAAAAACATCACGGGGTGGTGCGCATTGTATGGGTGTGTGTTACATTACATTCACTAGTAGCAGTGAGAAAAACATCACGGGGTGGTGCGCATTGTAAGGGTGTGTGTTACATTACATAAACTACTAGGAATGAGAAAAACATCACGGGGTGGTGCGCATTGTATGGGTGTGTGTTACATTACATTCACTAGTAGGAGTGAGAAAAACATCACGGGGTGGTGCGCATTGTATGGGTGTGTGTTACATTACATTCACTAGTAGGAGTGAGAAAAACATCACGGGTGGTGCGCATTGTTTGGGTGTGTGTTACATTACATTCACTAGTAGGAGTGAGAAAAACATCACGGGGTGGTGCGCATAGTATGGGTGTGTGTTACATTACATTCACTAGTAGCAGTGAGAAAAACATCACGGGGTGGTGCGCATTGTAAGGGTGTGTGTTACATTACATAAACTACTAGGAATGAGAAAAACATCACGGGGTGGTGCGCATTGTATGGGTGTGTGTTACATTACATTCACTACTAGGAGTGAGAAAAACATCACGGGGTGGTGCGCATTGTATGGGTGTGTGTTACATTACATTCACTAGTATGAGTGAGAAAAACATCACGGGGTGGTGCGCAATGTATGGGTGTGTGTTACATTACATTCACTAGTAGGTGTGAGAGAAACATCACGGGGTGGTGCGCATTTTATGGGTGTGTGTCACATTACATTCACTAGTAGGAGTGAGAAAAACATCACGGGGTGGTGTGAATCAGAGGGTCTGAATTAGGATAGGCAGTCAGTGGCAATGTAGGATGGAGAAAAGCACCGCGGGGTAGTCAGCATGGGGAGGTCAGGGAACATGCAGTGGCAATGTAGGATAGGTTTCTGAAAAACATCGCGGGGTGGTGCGCATTGTATGGGTGTGTTACATTAGATTCACTAGTAGGAGTGAGAAAAACATCTAGGGTGGTGTGCATTGTATGGGTGTGTGTTACATTAGATTCACTAGTAGGAGTGAGAAAAACATCACGGGGTGGTGCGCATTGTATGGGTGTGTGTTACGTTACATTCACTAGTAGGAGTGAGAAAAACATCACGGGGTGGTGCGCATTGTATTGGTGTGTGTTACATTACATTCACTAGTAGGAGTGAGAAAAATATCACGGGGTGGTGCGCATTGCATGTGTGTGTGTTACATTACATTCACTATTAGGTGTGAGAGAAACATCACGGGGTGGTCGGCATTTTATGGGTGTGTGTCACATTACATTCACTAGTAGAAGTGAGAAAAACATCATGGGGTGGTGTGAATCGGAGGGTCTGAATTAGGGTAGGCAGTCAGTGGCAATGTAGGATGGAGAAAAGCACCGCGGGGTGGTCAGCATGGGGAGGTCAGGGAACATGCAGTGGCAATGCAGGACAGGTTTCTGAAAAACATCACGGGGTGGTGCGCATTGTATGGGTGTGTGTTACATTACATTCACTAGTATAAGTGAGAAAAACATCACGGGGTGGTGCGCATTGCATGGGTGTGTGTTACATTACATTCACTAGTAGGAGTGAGAAAAACATCACGGGGTGGTGCGCATTGTATGGGTGTGTGTTACATTACATTCACTAGTAGGAGTGAGAAAAACATCACGGGGTGGTGCGGATTGTATGGGTGTGTGTTACATTACATTCACTAGTAGGTGTGAGAGAAACATCACGGGGTGGTGCGCATTTTATGGGTGTGTGTTACATTACATTCACTAGTAGGAGTGAGAAAACCATCACGGGGTGGTGCGCATTGTATGGGTGTGTGTTACATTAGATTCACTAGTAGGAGTGAGAAAAACATCACGGGGTGGTGCGCATTGTATGGGTGTGTGTTACATTACATTCACTAGTAGGAGTGAGAAAAACATCACGGGGTGGTGCGCATTGCATGTGTGTGTGTTACATTACATTCACTAGTAGGAGTGAGAAAAACATCACGGGGTGGTGCGCATTCCATGGGTGTGTGTTACATTACATTCACTAGTAGGAGTGAGAAAAACATCACGGGGTGGTGCGCATTGTATGGGTGTGTGTTACATTAGATTCACTAGTAGGAGTGAGAAAAACATCACGGGGTGGTGCGCATTGTATGGGTGTGTGTTACATTAGATTCACTAGTAGGAGTGAGAAAAACATCACGGGGTGGTGCGCATTGTATGGGTGTGTGTTACATTACATTCACTAGTAGCAGTGAGAAAAACATCACGGGGTGGTGCGCATTGTATGGCTTTGTGTTACATTACATTCACTAGTAGGATTGAGAAAAACATCACGGGGTGGTACGCATTGTATGGGTGTGTGTTACATTACATTCACTAGTAGGAGTGAGAAAAACATCACGGGGTGGTGCGCATTGTATGGGTGTGTGTTACATTAGATTCAGTAGTAGCAGTGAGAAAAACATCACGGGGTGGTGCGCATTGTATGGGTGTGTGTTACATTAGATTCACTAGTAGGAGTGAGAAAAACATCACGGGGTGGTGCGCATTGTATGGGTGTGTGTTACATTAGATTCACTAGTAGGAGTGAGAAAAACATCACGGGGTGGTGCGCATTGTATGGGTGTGTGTTACATTACATTCACTAATAGGAGTGAGAAAAACATCACGGGGTGGTGCGCATTGTATGGGTGTGTGTTACATTACATTCACTAGTAGGAGTGAGAAAAACATCACGGGGTGGTGCGCATTGTAAGGGTGTGTGTTACATTACATTCACTAGTAGGAGTGAGAAAAACATCACGGGGTAGTGCGCATTGTATGGCTGTGTGTTACATTACATTCACTAGTAGGAGTGAGAAAAACATCACGGGGTGGTGCGCATTGTATGGGTGTGTGTTACATTACATTCACTAGTAGGAGTGAGAAAAACATCACGGGGTGGTGCGCATTGTATGGGTGTGTGTTACCTTACATTCACTAGTAGGTGTGAGAGAAACATCACGGGGTGGTGCGCATTTTATGGGTTTGTGTCACATTACATTCACTAGTAGGAGTGAGAAAAACATCACGGGGTGGTGCGCATTGTATGGGTGTGTGTTACATTACATTCACTAGTAGGAGTGAGAAAAACATCACGGGTGGTGCGCATTGTTTGGGTGTGTGTTACATTACATTCACTAGTAGGATTGAGAAAAACATCACGGGGTGGTACGCATTGTATGGGTGTGTGTTACATTACATTCACTAGTAGGAGTGAGAAAAACATCACGGGGTGGTGCGCATTTTATGGGTGTGTGTTACATTAGATTCACTAGTAGCAGTGAGAAAAACATCACGGGGTAGTGCGCATTGTATGGGTGTGTGTTACATTAGATTCACTAGTAGGAGTGAGAAAAACATCACGGGGTGGTGCGCATTGTATGGGTGTGTGTTACATTCACTAGTAGGATTCACTAGTAGGAGTGAGAAAAACATCACGGGGTGGTGCGCATTGTATGGGTGTGTGTTACATTACATTCACTAGTAGGAGTGAGAAAAACATCACGGGGTGGTGCGCATTGTATGGGTGTGTGTTACATTACATTCACTAGTAGGAGTGAGAAAAACATCACGGGGTGGTGCGCATTGTAAGGGTGTGTGTTACATTACATTCACTAGTAGGAGTGAGAAAAACATCACGGGGTAGTGCGCATTGTATGGCTGTGTGTTACATTACATTCACTAGTAGGAGTGAGAAAAACATCACGGGGTGGTGCGCATTGTATGGGTGTGTGTTACATTACATTCACTAGTAGGAGTGAGAAAAACATCACGGGGTGGTGCGCATTGTATGGGTGTGTGTTACATTACATTCACTAGTAGGTGTGAGAGAAACATCACGGGGTGGTGCGCATTTTATGGGTGTGTGTCACATTACATTCACTAGTAGGAGTGAGAAAAACATCACGGGGTGGTGCGCATTGTATGGGTGTGTGTTACATTACATTCACTAGTAGGAGTGAGAAAAACATCAGGGGGTGGTGCGCATTGTTTGGGTGTGTGTTACATTACATTCACTAGTAGGAGTGAGAAAAACATCACGGGGTGGTGCGCATTGTATGGGTGTGTGTTACATTACATTCACTAGTAGCAGTGAGAAAAACATCACGGGGTGGTGCGCATTGTATGGGTGTGTGTTACATTACATTCACTACTAGGAGTGAGAAAAACATCACGGGGTGGTGCGCATTGTATGGGTGTGTGTTACATTACATTCACTACTAGGAGTGAGAAAAACATCACGGGGTGGTGCGCATTGTATGGGTGTGTGTTACATTACATTCACTAGTAGGAGTGAGAAAACCATCACGGGGTGGTACGCATTGTATGGGTGTGTGTTACATTAGATTCACTAGTAGGAGTGAGAAAAACATCACGGGGTGGTGCGCATTGTATGGGTGTGTGTTACATTAGATTCACTAATAGGAGTGAGAAAAACATCACGGGGTGGTGCGCATTGCATGGGTGTGTGTTACATTACATTCACTAGTAGGAGTGAGAAAAACATCACGGGGTGGTGCGCATTGCATGGGTGTGTGTTACATTACATTCACTAGTAGGAGTGAGAAAAACATCACGGGGTGGTACGCATTGTATGGGTGTGTGTTACATTACATTCACTAGTAGGAGTGAGAAAAACATCACGGGGTGGTACGCATTGTATGGGAGTGTGTTACATTACATTCACTAGTAGGAGTGAGAAAAACATCACGGGGTGGTGCGCATTGTATGGGTGTGTGTTACATTAGATTCACTAGTAGCAGTGAGAAAAACATCACGGGGTAGTGCGCATTGTATGGGTGTGTGTTACATTAGATTCACTAGTAGGAGTGAGAAAAACATCACGGGGTGGTGCGCATTGTATGGGTGTGTGTTACATTCACTAGTAGGATTCACTAGTAGGAGTGAGAAAAACATCACGGGGTGGTGCGCATTGTATGGGTGTGTGTTACATTACATTCACTAGTAGGAGTGAGAAAAACATCACGGGGTGGTGCGCATTGTATGGGTGTGTGTTACATTACATTCACTAGTAGGAGTGAGAAAAACATCACGGGGTGGTGCGCATTGTAAGGGTGTGTGTTACATTACATTCACTAGTAGGAGTGAGAAAAACATCACGGGGTAGTGCGCATTGTATGGCTGTGTGTTACATTACATTCACTAGTAGGAGTGAGAAAAACATCACGGGGTGGTGCGCATTGTATGGGTGTGTGTTACATTACATTCACTAGTAGGAGTGAGAAAAACATCACGGGGTGGTGCGCATTGTATGGGTGTGTGTTACATTACATTCACTAGTAGGTGTGAGAGAAACATCACGGGGTGGTGCGCATTTTATGGGTGTGTGTCACATTACATTCACTAGTAGGAGTGAGAAAAACATCACGGGGTGGTGCGCATTGTATGGGTGTGTGTTACATTACATTCACTAGTAGGAGTGAGAAAACCATCACGGGGTGGTACGCATTGTATGGGTGTGTGTTACATTAGATTCACTAGTAGGAGTGAGAAAAACATCACGGGGTGGTGCGCATTGTATGGGTGTGTGTTACATTAGATTCACTAGTAGGAGTGAGAAAAACATCACGGGGTGGTGCGCATTGCATGGGTGTGTGTTACATTACATTCACTAGTAGGAGTGAGAAAAACATCACGGGGTGGTGCGCATTGCATGGGTGTGTGTTACATTACATTCACTAGTAGGAGTGAGAAAAACATCACGGGGTGGTGCGCATTGTATGGCTGTGTGTTACATTACATTCACTAGTAGGAGTGAGAAAAACATCACGGGGTCGTGCGCATTGTATGGGTGTGTGTTACATTAGATTCACTAGTAGGAGTGAGAAAAACATCACGGGGTGGTGCGCATTGTATGGGTGTGTGTTACATTAGATTCACTAGTAGGAGTGAGAAAAACATCAAGCGGGTGGTGCGCATTGTATGGGTGTGTGTTACATTACATTCACTTGTAGCAGTGAGAAAAACATCACGGGGTGGTGCGCATTGTATGGCTGTGTGTTACATTACATTCACTAGTAGGATTGAGAAAAACATCACGGGGTGGTACGCATTGTATGGGTGTGTGTTACATTACATTTACTAGTAGGAGTGAGAAAAACATCACGGGGTGGTGCGCATTGTATGGGTGTGTGTTACATTAGATTCACTAGTAGCAGTGAGAAAAACATCATGGGGTGGTGCGCATTGTATGGGTGTGTGTTACATTAGATTCACTAGTAGGAGTGAGAAAAACATCACGGGGTGGTGCGCATTGTATGGGTGTGTGTTACATTACATTCACTAGTAGGAGTGAGAAAAACATTACGGGGTGGTGCACATTGTATGGGTGTGTGTTACATTACATTCACTAGTAGGAGTGAGAAAAACATCACGGGGTGGTGCGCATTGTATGGGTGTGTGTTACATTACATTCACTAGTAGGAGTGAGAAAAACATCACGGGGTGGTGCGCACTGTATGGGTGTGTGTTACATTACATTCACTAGTAGGAGTGAGAAAAACATCACGGGGTGGTGCGCATTGTATGGGTGTGTGTTACATTACATTCACTAGTAGCACTGAGAAAAACATCACGGGGTGGTGCGCCTTGTATGGCTGTGTGTTACATTACATTCACTAGTAGGAGTGAGAAAAACATCACGGGGTGGTGCGCATTGTATGGGTGTGTGTTACATTACATTCACTAGTAGGAGTGAGAAAAACATCACGGGGTGGTGCGCATTGTATGGGTGTGTGTTACATTACATTCACTAGTAGGTGTGAGAGAAACATCACGGGGTGGTGCGCATTGTATGCGTGTGTGTCACATTACATTCACTAGTAGGAGTGAGAAAAACATCACGGGGTGGTGTGAATTTGAGGGTCTGAATTAGGATAGGCAGTCAGTGGCAATGTAGGGTGGAGAAAAGCACCGCGGGGTGGTCAGCATGGGGAGGTCAGGGAACATGCAGTCGCAATGCAGGACAGGTTTCTGAAAAACATCGCGGGGTGGTGCGCATTGTATGGGTGTGTGTTACATTACATTCACTAGTATAAGTGAGAAAAACATCACGGGGTGGTGCGCATTGCATGGGTGTGTGTTACATTAGATTCACTAGTAGGAGTGAGAAAAACATCACGGGGTGGTGCGCATTTTATGGGTGTGTGTCACATTACATTCACTAGTAGGAGTGAGAAAAACATCACGGGGTGGTGCGCATTGTATGGGTGTGTGTTACATTACATTCACTAGTAGGAGTGAGAAAAACATCACGGGTGGTGCGCATTGTTTGGGTGTGTGTTACATTACATTCACTAGTAGGAGTGAGAAAAACATCACGGGGTGGTGCGCATAGTATGGGTGTGTGTTACATTACATTCACTAGTAGCAGTGAGAAAAACATCACGGGGTGGTGCGCATTGTAAGGGTGTGTGTTACATTACATAAACTACTAGGAATGAGAAAAACATCACGGGGTGGTGCGCATTGTATGGGTGTGTGTTACATTACATTCACTAGTAGGAGTGAGAAAAACATCACGGGGTGGTGCGCATTGTATGGGTGTGTGTTACATTACATTCACTAGTAGGAGTGAGAAAAACATCACGGGGTGGTGCGCACTGTATGGGTGTGTGTTACATTACATTCACTAGTAGGAGTGAGAAAAACATCACGGGGTGGTGCGCATTGTATGGGTGTGTGTTACATTACATTCACTAGTAGCACTGAGAAAAACATCACGGGGTGGTGCGCCTTGTATGGCTGTGTGTTACATTACATTCACTAGTAGGAGTGAGAAAAACATCACGGGGTGGTGCGCATTGTATGGGTGTGTGTTACATTACATTCACTAGTAGGAGTGAGAAAAACATCACGGGGTGGTGCGCATTGTATGGGTGTGTGTTACATTACATTCACTAGTAGGTGTGAGAGAAACATCACGGGGTGGTGCGCATTGTATGCGTGTGTGTCACATTACATTCACTAGTAGGAGTGAGAAAAACATCACGGGGTGGTGTGAATTTGAGGGTCTGAATTAGGATAGGCAGTCAGTGGCAATGTAGGGTGGAGAAAAGCACCGCGGGGTGGTCAGCATGGGGAGGTCAGGGAACATGCAGTAGCAATGCAGGACAGGTTTCTGAAAAACATCGCGGGGTGGTGCGCATTGTATGGGTGTGTGTTACATTACATTCACTAGTATAAGTGAGAAAAACATCACGGGGTGGTGCGCATTGCATGGGTGTGTGTTACATTAGATTCACTAGTAGGAGTGAGAAAAACATCACGGGGTGGTGCGCATTTTATGGGTGTGTGTCACATTACATTCACTAGTAGGAGTGAGAAAAACATCACGGGGTGGTGCGCATTGTATGGGTGTGTGTTACATTACATTCACTAGTAGGAGTGAGAAAAACATCACGGGTGGTGCGCATTGTTTGGGTGTGTGTTACATTACATTCACTAGTAGGAGTGAGAAAAACATCACGGGGTGGTGCGCATAGTATGGGTGTGTGTTACATTACATTCACTAGTAGCAGTGAGAAAAACATCACGGGGTGGTGCGCATTGTAAGGGTGTGTGTTACATTACATAAACTACTAGGAATGAGAAAAACATCACGGGGTGGTGCGCATTGTATGGGTGTGTGTTACATTACATTCACTACTAGGAGTGAGAAAAACATCACGGGGTGGTGCGCATTGTATGGGTGTGTGTTACATTACATTCACTAGTATGAGTGAGAAAAACATCACGGGGTGGTGCGCAATGTATGGGTGTGTGTTACATTACATTCACTAGTAGGTGTGAGAGAAACATCACGGGGTGGTGCGCATTTTATGGGTGTGTGTCACATTACATTCACTAGTAGGAGTGAGAAAAACATCACGGGGTGGTGTGAATCAGAGGGTCTGAATTAGGATAGGCAGTCAGTGGCAATGTAGGATGGAGAAAAGCACCGCGGGGTAGTCAGCATGGGGAGGTCAGGGAACATGCAGTGGCAATGTAGGATAGGTTCTGAAAAACATCGCGGGGTGGTGCGCATTGTATGGGTGTGTTACATTAGATTCACTAGTAGGAGTGAGAAAAACATCACGGGGTGGTGTGCATTGTATGGGTGTGTGTTACATTAGATTCACTAGTAGGAGTGAGAAAAACATCACGGGGTGGTGCGCATTGTATGGGTGTGTGTTACGTTACATTCACTAGTAGGAGTGAGAAAAACATCACGGGGTGGTGCGCATTGTATTGGTGTGTGTTACATTACATTCACTATTAGGAGTGAGAAAAACATCACGGGGTGGTGCGCATTGCATGTGTGTGTGTTACATTACATTCACTATTAGGTGTGAGAGAAACATCACGGGGTGGTCGGCATTTTATGGGTGTGTGTCACATTACATTCACTAGTAGAAGTGAGAAAAACATCATGGGGTGGTGTGAATCGGAGGGTCTGAATTAGGGTAGGCAGTCAGTGGCAATGTAGGATGGAGAAAAGCACCGCGGGGTGGTCAGCATGGGGAGGTCAGGGAACATGCAGTGGCAATGCAGGACAGGTTTCTGAAAAACATCACGGGGTGGTGCGCATTGTATGGGTGTGTGTTACATTACATTCACTAGTATAAGTGAGAAAAACATCACGGGGTGGTGCGCATTGCATGGGTGTGTGTTACATTACATTCACTAGTAGGAGTGAGAAAAACATCACGGGGTGGTGCGCATTGTATGGGTGTGTGTTACATTACATTCACTAGTAGGAGTGAGAAAAACATCACGGGGTGGTGCGGATTGTATGGGTGTGTGTTACATTACATTCACTAGTAGGTGTGAGAGAAACATCACGGGGTGGTGCGCATTTTATGGGTGTGTGTTACATTACATTCACTAGTAGGAGTGAGAAAACCATCACGGGGTGGTGCGCATTGTATGGGTGTGTGTTACATTAGATTCACTAGTAGGAGTGAGAAAAACATCACGGGGTGGTGCGCATTGTATGGGTGTGTGTTACATTACATTCACTAGTAGGAGTGAGAAAAACATCACGGGGTGGTGCGCATTGCATGTGTGTGTGTTACATTACATTCACTAGTAGGAGTGAGAAAAACATCACGGGGTGGTGCGCATTCCATGGGTGTGTGTTACATTACATTCACTAGTAGGAGTGAGAAAAACATCACGGGGTGGTGCGCATTGTATGGGTGTGTGTTACATTAGATTCACTAGTAGGAGTGAGAAAAACATCACGGGGTGGTGCGCATTGTATGGGTGTGTGTTACATTAGATTCACTAGTAGGAGTGAGAAAAACATCACGGGGTGGTGCGCATTGTATGGGTGTGTGTTACATTACATTCACTAGTAGCAGTGAGAAAAACATCACGGGGTGGTGCGCATTGTATGGCTTTGTGTTACATTACATTCACTAGTAGGACTGAGAAAAACATCACGGGGTGGTACGCATTGTATGGGTGTGTGTTACATTACATTCACTAGTAGGAGTGAGAAAAACATCACGGGGTGGTGCGCATTGTATGGGTGTGTGTTACATTAGATTCAGTAGTAGCAGTGAGAAAAACATCACGGGGTGGTGCGCATTGTATGGGTGTGTGTTACATTAGATTCACTAGTAGGAGTGAGAAAAACATCACGGGGTGGTGCGCATTGTATGGGTGTGTGTTACATTAGATTCACTAGTAGGAGTGAGAAAAACATCACGGGGTGGTGCGCATTGTATGGGTGTGTGTTACATTACATTCACTAATAGGAGTGAGAAAAACATCACGGGGTGGTGCGCATTGTATGGGTGTGTGTTACATTACATTCACTAGTAGGAGTGAGAAAAACATCACGGGGTGGTGCGCATTGTAAGGGTGTGTGTTACATTACATTCACTAGTAGGAGTGAGAAAAACATCACGGGGTAGTGCGCATTGTATGGCTGTGTGTTACATTACATTCACTAGTAGGAGTGAGAAAAACATCACGGGGTGGTGCGCATTGTATGGGTGTGTGTTACATTACATTCACTAGTAGGAGTGAGAAAAACATCACGGGGTGGTGCGCATTGTATGGGTGTGTGTTACCTTACATTCACTAGTAGGTGTGAGAGAAACATCACGGGGTGGTGCGCATTTTATGGGTTTGTGTCACATTACATTCACTAGTAGGAGTGAGAAAAACATCACGGGGTGGTGCGCATTGTATGGGTGTGTGTTACATTACATTCACTAGTAGGAGTGAGAAAAACATCACGGGTGGTGCGCATTGTTTGGGTGTGTGTTACATTACATTCACTAGTAGGATTGAGAAAAACATCACGGGGTGGTACGCATTGTATGGGTGTGTGTTACATTACATTCACTAGTAGGAGTGAGAAAAACATCACGGGGTGGTGCGCATTTTATGGGTGTGTGTTACATTAGATTCACTAGTAGCAGTGAGAAAAACATCACGGGGTAGTGCGCATTGTATGGGTGTGTGTTACATTAGATTCACTAGTAGGAGTGAGAAAAACATCACGGGGTGGTGCGCATTGTATGGGTGTGTGTTACATTCACTAGTAGGATTCACTAGTAGGAGTGAGAAAAACATCACGGGGTGGTGCGCATTGTATGGGTGTGTGTTACATTACATTCACTAGTAGGAGTGAGAAAAACATCACGGGGTGGTGCGCATTGTATGGGTGTGTGTTACATTACATTCACTAGTAGGAGTGAGAAAAACATCACGGGGTGGTGCGCATTGTAAGGGTGTGTGTTACATTACATTCACTAGTAGGAGTGAGAAAAACATCACGGGGTAGTGCGCATTGTATGGCTGTGTGTTACATTACATTCACTAGTAGGAGTGAGAAAAACATCACGGGGTGGTGCGCATTGTATGGGTGTGTGTTACATTACATTCACTAGTAGGAGTGAGAAAAACATCACGGGGTGGTGCGCATTGTATGGGTGTGTGTTACATTACATTCACTAGTAGGTGTGAGAGAAACATCACGGGGTGGTGCGCATTTTATGGGTGTGTGTCACATTACATTCACTAGTAGGAGTGAGAAAAACATCACGGGGTGGTGCGCATTGTATGGGTGTGTGTTACATTACATTCACTAGTAGGAGTGAGAAAAACATCAGGGGGTGGTGCGCATTGTTTGGGTGTGTGTTACATTACATTCACTAGTAGGAGTGAGAAAAACATCACGGGGTGGTGCGCATTGTATGGGTGTGTGTTACATTACATTCACTAGTAGCAGTGAGAAAAACATCACGGGGTGGTGCGCATTGTATGGGTGTGTGTTACATTACATTCACTACTAGGAGTGAGAAAAACATCACGGGGTGGTGCGCATTGTATGGGTGTGTGTTACATTACATTCACTACTAGGAGTGAGAAAAACATCACGGGGTGGTGCGCATTGTATGGGTGTGTGTTACATTACATTCACTAGTAGGAGTGAGAAAACCATCACGGGGTGGTACGCATTGTATGGGTGTGTGTTACATTAGATTCACTAGTAGGAGTGAGAAAAACATCACGGGGTGGTGCGCATTGCATGGGTGTGTGTTACATTACATTCACTAGTAGGAGTGAGAAAAACATCACGGGGTGGTGCGCATTGCATGGGTGTGTGTTACATTACATTCACTAGTAGGAGTGAGAAAAACATCACGGGGTGGTACGCATTGTATGGGTGTGTGTTACATTACATTCACTAGTAGGAGTGAGAAAAACATCACGGGGTGGTACGCATTGTATGGGAGTGTGTTACATTACATTCAGTAGTAGGAGTGAGAAAAACATCACGGGGTGGTGCGCATTGTATGGGTGTGTGTTACATTAGATTCACTAGTAGCAGTGAGAAAAACATCACGGGGTAGTGCGCATTGTATGGGTGTGTGTTACATTAGATTCACTAGTAGGAGTGAGAAAAACATCACGGGGTGGTGCGCATTGTATGGGTGTGTGTTACATTCACTAGTAGGATTCACTAGTAGGAGTGAGAAAAACATCACGGGGTGGTGCGCATTGTATGGGTGTGTGTTACATTACATTCACTAGTAGGAGTGAGAAAAACATCACGGGGTGGTGCGCATTGTATGGGTGTGTGTTACATTACATTCACTAGTAGGAGTGAGAAAAACATCACGGGGTGGTGCGCATTGTAAGGGTGTGTGTTACATTACATTCACTAGTAGGAGTGAGAAAAACATCACGGGGTAGTGCGCATTGTATGGCTGTGTGTTACATTACATTCACTAGTAGGAGTGAGAAAAACATCACGGGGTGGTGCGCATTGTATGGGTGTGTGTTACATTACATTCACTAGTAGGAGTGAGAAAAACATCACGGGGTGGTGCGCATTGTATGGGTGTGTGTTACATTACATTCACTAGTAGGTGTGAGAGAAACATCACGGGGTGGTGCGCATTTTATGGGTGTGTGTCACATTACATTCACTAGTAGGAGTGAGAAAAACATCACGGGGTGGTGCGCATTGTATGGGTGTGTGTTACATTACATTCACTAGTAGGAGTGAGAAAAACATCAGGGGGTGGTGCGCATTGTTTGTGTGTGTGTTACATTACATTCACTAGTAGGAGTGAGAAAAACATCACGGGGTGGTGCGCATTGTATGGGTGTGTGTTACATTACATTCACTAGTAGGAGTGAGAAAAACATCACGGGGTGGTGCGCATTGTATGGGTGTGTGTTACATTACATTCACTACTAGGAGTGAGAAAAACATCACGGGGTGGTGCGCATTGTATGGGTGTGTGTTACATTACATTCACTACTAGGAGTGAGAAAAACATCACGGGGTGGTGCGCATTGTATGGGTGTGTGTTACATTACATTCACTAGTAGGAGTGAGAAAACCATCACGGGGTGGTACGCATTGTATGGGTGTGTGTTACATTACATTCACTAGTAGGAGTGAGAAAAACATCACGGGGTGGTGCGCATTGTATGGGTGTGTGTTACATTAGATTCACTAGTAGGAGTGAGAAAAACATCACGGGGTGGTGCGCATTGCATGGGTGTGTGTTACATTACATTCACTAGTAGGAGTGAGAAAAACATCACGGGGTGGTGCGCATTGCATGGGTGTGTGTTACATTAGATTCACTATTAGGAGTGAGAAAAACATCACGGGGTGGTGCGCATTGTATGGGTGTGTGTTACATTAGATTCACTAGTAGGAGTGAGAAAAACATCAAGCGGGTGGTGCGCAATGTATGGGTGTGTGTTACATTACCTTCACTTGTAGCAGTGAGAAAAACATCACGGGGTGGTGCGCATTGTATGGCTGTGTGTTACATTACATTCACTAGTAGGATTGAGAAAAACATCACGGGGTGGTACGCATTGTATGGGTGTGTGTTACATTAGATTCACTAGTAGGAGTGAGAAAAACATCACGGGGTGGTGCGCATTGTATGGGTGTGTGTTACATTACATTCACTAGTAGGAGTGAGAAAAACATCACGGGGTGGTGCGCATTGTATGGGTGTGTGTTACATTACATTCACTAGTAGGAGTGAGAAAAACATCACGGGGTGGTGCGCATTGTATGGGTGTGTGTTACATTACATTCACTAGTAGGAGTGAGAAAAACATCACGGGGTGGTGCGCACTGTATGGGTGTGTGTTACATTACATTCACTAGTAGGAGTGAGAAAAACATCACGGGATGGTGCGCATTGTATGGGTGTGTGTTACATTACATTCACTAGTAGCAGTGAGAAAAACATCACGGGGTGGTGCGCCTTGTATGGCTGTGTGTTACATTACATTCACTAGTAGGAGTGAGAAAAACATCACGGGGTGGTGCGCATTGTATGGGTGTGTGTTACATTACATTCACTAGTAGGAGTGAGAAAAACATCACGGGGTGGTGCGCATTGTATGGGTGTGTGTTACATTACATTCACTAGTAGGTGTGAGAGAAACATCACGGCGTGGTGCGCATTGTATGCGTGTGTGTCACATTACATTCACTAGTAGGAGTGAGAAAAACATCACGGGGTGGTGTGAATTTGAGGGTCTGAATTAGGATAGGCAGTCAGTGGCAATGTAGGATGGAGAAAAGCACCGCGGGGTGGTCAGCATGGGGAGGTCAGGGAACATGCAGTGGCAATGCAGGACAGGTTTCTGAAAAACATCACGGGGTGGTGCGCATTGTATGGGTGTGTGTTACATTACATTCACTAGTATAAGTGAGAAAAACATCACGGGGTGGTGCGCATTGCATGGGTGTGTGTTACATTAGATTCACTAGTAGGAGTGAGAAAAACATCACGGGGTGGTGCGCATTGTATGGGTGTGTGTTACATTACATTCACTAGTAGGAGTGAGAAAAACATCACGGGGTGGTGCGCATTGCATGTGTGTGTGTTACATTACATTCACTAGTAGGAGTGAGAAAAACATCACGGGGTGGTGCGCATTCCATGGGTGTGTGTTACATTACATTCACTAGTAGGAGTGAGAAAAACATCACGGGGTGGTGCGCATTGTATGGGTGTGTGTTACATTAGATTCACTAGTAGGAGTGAGAAAAACATCACGGGGTGGTGCGCATTGTATGGGTGTGTGTTACATTAGATTCACTAGTAGGAGTGAGAAAAACATCACGGGGTGGTGCGCATTGTATGGGTGTGTGTTACATTACATTCACTAGTAGCAGTGAGAAAAACATCACGGGGTGGTGCGCATTGTATGGCTTTGTGTTACATTACATTCACTAGTAGGATTGAGAAAAACATCACGGGGTGGTACGCATTGTATGGGTGTGTGTTACATTTCATTCACTAGTAGGAGTGAGAAAAACATCACGGGGTGGTGCGCATTGTATGGGTGTGTGTTACATTAGATTCACTAGTAGCAGTGAGAAAAACATCACGGGGTGGTGCGCATTGTATGGGTGTGTGTTACATTAGATTCACTAGTAGGAGTGAGAAAAACATCACGGGGTGGTGCGCATTGTATGGGTGTGTGTTACATTAGATTCACTAGTAGGAGTGAGAAAAACATCACGGGGTGGTGCGCATTGTATGGGTGTGTGTTACATTACATTCACTAGTAGGAGTGAGAAAAACATCACGGGGTGGTGCGCAATGTAAGGGTGTGTGTTACATTACATTCACTAGTAGGAGTGATAAAAACATCACGGGGTAGTGCGCATTGTATGGCTGTGTGTTACATTACATTCACTAGTAGGAGTGAGAAAAACATCACGGGGTGGTGCGCATTGTATGGGTGTGTGTTACATTACATTCACTAGTAGGAGTGAGAAAAACATCACGGGGTGGTGCGCATTGTATGGGTGTGTGTTACCTTACATTCACTAGTAGGTGTGAGAGAAACATCACGGGGTGGTGCGCATTTTATGGGTTTGTGTCACATTACATTCACTAGTAGGAGTGAGAAAAACATCACGGGGTGGTGCGCATTGTATGGGTGTGTGTTACATTACATTCACTAGTAGGAGTGAGAAAAACATCACGGGTGGTGCGCATTGTTTGGGTGTGTGTTACATTACATTCACTAGTAGGAGTGAGAAAAACATCACGGGGTGGTGCGCATTGTATGGGTGTGTGTTACATTACATTCACTAGTAGCAGTGAGAAAAACATCACGGGGTGGTGCGCATTGTATGGGTGTGTGTTACATTACATTCACTACTAGGAGTGAGAAAAATATCACGGGGTGGTGCGCATTGTATGGGTGTGTGTTACATTACATTCACTACTAGGAGTGAGAAAAACATCACGGGGTGGTGCGCATTGTATGGGTGTGTGTTACATTACATTCACTAGTAGGAGTGAGAAAACCATCACGGGGTGGTACGCATTGTATGGGTGTGTGTTACATTAGATTCACTAGTAGGAGTGAGAAAAACATCACGGGATGGTGCGCATTGTATGGGTGTGTGTTACATTAGATTCACTAGTAGGAGTGAGAAAAACATCACGGGGTGGTGCGCATTGCATGGGTGTGTGTTACATTACATTCACTAGTAGGAGTGAGAAAAACATCACGGGGTGGTGCGCATTGCATGGGTGTGTGTTACATTACATTCACTAGTAGGAGTGAGAAAAACATCACGGGGTGGTGCGCATTGTATGGCTGTGTGTTACATTACATTCACTAGTAGGAGTGAGAAAAACATCACGGGGTCGTGCGCATTGTATGGGTGTGTGTTACATTAGATTCACTAGTAGGAGTGAGAAAAACATCACGGGGTGGTGCGCATTGTATGGGTGTGTGTTACATTAGATTCACTAGTAGGAGTGAGAAAAACATCAAGCGGGTGGTGCGCATTTTATGGGTGTGTGTTACATTACATTCACTTGTAGCAGTGAGAAAAACATCACGGGGTGGTGCGCATTGTATGGCTGTGTGTTACATTACATTCACTAGTAGGATTGAGAAAAACATCACGGGGTGGTACGCATTGTATGGGTGTGTGTTACATTACATTTACTAGTAGGAGTGAGAAAAACATCACGGGGTGGTGCGCATTGTATGGGTGTGTGTTACATTAGATTCACTAGTAGCAGTGAGAAAAACATCATGGGGTGGTGCGCATTGTATGGGTGTGTGTTACATTAGATTCACTAGTAGGAGTGAGAAAAACATCACGGGGTGGTGCGCATTGTATGGGTGTGTGTTACATTACATTCACTAGTAGGAGTGAGAAAAACATCACGGGGTGGTGCGCATTGTATGGGTGTGTGTTACATTACATTCACTAGTAGGAGTGAGAAAAACATCACGGGGTGGTGCGCATTGTATGGGTGTGTGTTACATTACATTCACTAGTAGGAGTGAGAAAAACATCACGGTGTGGTGCGCACTGTATGGGTGTGTGTTACATTACATTCACTAGTAGGAGTGAGAAAAACATCACGGGGTGGTGCGCATTGTATGGGTGTGTGTTACATTACATTCACTAGTAGCACTGAGAAAAACATCACGGGGTGGTGCGCCTTGTATGGCTGTGTGTTACATTACATTCACTAGTAGGAGTGAGAAAAACATCACGGGGTGGTGCGCATTGTATGGGTGTGTGTTACATTACATTCACTAGTAGGAGTGAGAAAAACATCACGGGGTGGTGCGTATTGTATGGGTGTGTGTTACATTACATTCACTAGTAGGTGTGAGAGAAACATCACGGGGTGGTGCGCATTGTATGCGTGTGTATCACATTACATTCACTAGTAGGAGTGAGAAAAACATCACGGGGTGGTGTGAATTTGAGGGTCTGAATTAGGATAGGCAGTCAGTTGCAATGTAGGATGGAGAAAAGCACCGCGGGGTGGTCAGCATGGGGAGGTCAGGGAACATGCAGTCGCAATGCAGGACAGGTTTCTGAAAAACATCCCGGGGTGGTGCGCATTGTATGGGTGTGTGTTACATTACATTCACTAGTAGGAGTGAGAAAAACATCACGGGGTGGTGCGCACTGTATGGGTGTGTGTTACATTACATTCACTAGTAGGAGTGAGAAAAACATCACGGGGTGGTGCGCATTGTATGGGTGTGTGTTACATTACATTCACTAGTAGGAGTGAGAAAAACATCACGGGGTGGTGCGGATTGTATGGGTGTGTGTTACATTACATTCACTAGTAGGTGTGAGAGAAACATCACGGGGTGGTGCGCATTTTATGGGTGTGTGTTACATTACATTCACTAGTAGGAGTGAGAAAACCATCACGGGGTGGTGCGCATTGTATGGGTGTGTGTTACATTAGATTCACTAGTAGGAGTGAGAAAAACATCACGGGGTGGTGCGCATTGTATGGGTGTGTGTTACATTACATTCACTAGTAGGAGTGAGAAAAACATCACGGGGTGGTGCGCATTGCATGTGTGTGTGTTACATTACATTCACTAGTAGGAGTGAGAAAAACATCACGGGGTGGTGCGCATTCCATGGGTGTGTGTTACATTACATTCACTAGTAGGAGTGAGAAAAACATCACGGGGTGGTGCGCATTGTATGGGTGTGTGTTACATTAGATTCACTAGTAGGAGTGAGAAAAACATCACGGGGTGGTGCGCATTGTATGGGTGTGTGTTACATTAGATTCACTAGTAGGAGTGAGAAAAACATCACGGGGTGGTGCGCATTGTATGGGTGTGTGTTACATTACATTCACTAGTAGCAGTGAGAAAAACATCACGGGGTGGTGCGCATTGTATGGCTTTGTGTTACATTACATTCACTAGTAGGACTGAGAAAAACATCACGGGGTGGTACGCATTGTATGGGTGTGTGTTACATTACATTCACTAGTAGGAGTGAGAAAAACATCACGGGGTGGTGCGCATTGTATGGGTGTGTGTTACATTAGATTCAGTAGTAGCAGTGAGAAAAACATCACGGGGTGGTGCGCATTGTATGGGTGTGTGTTACATTAGATTCACTAGTAGGAGTGAGAAAAACATCATGGGGTGGTGCGCATTGTATGGGTGTGTGTTACATTAGATTCACTAGTAGGAGTGAGAAAAACATCACGGGGTGGTGCGCATTGTATGGGTGTGTGTTACATTACATTCACTAATAGGAGTGAGAAAAACATCACGGGGTGGTGCGCATTGTATGGGTGTGTGTTACATTACATTCACTAGTAGGAGTGAGAAAAACATCACGGGGTGGTGCGCATTGTAAGGGTGTGTGTTACATTACATTCACTAGTAGGAGTGAGAAAAACATCACGGGGTAGTGCGCATTGTATGGCTGTGTGTTACATTACATTCACTAGTAGGAGTGAGAAAAACATCACGGGGTGGTGCGCATTGTATGGGTGTGTGTTACATTACATTCACTAGTAGGAGTGAGAAAAACATCACGGGGTGGTGCGCATTGTATGGGTGTGTGTTACCTTACATTCACTAGTAGGTGTGAGAGAAACATCACGGGGTGGTGCGCATTTTATGGGTTTGTGTCACATTACATTCACTAGTAGGAGTGAGAAAAACATCACGGGGTGGTGCGCATTGTATGGGTGTGTGTTACATTACATTCACTAGTAGGAGTGAGAAAAACATCACGGGTGGTGCGCATTGTTTGGGTGTGTGTTACATTACATTCACTAGTAGGATTGAGAAAAACATCACGGGGTGGTACGCATTGTATGGGTGTGTGTTACATTACATTCACTAGTAGGAGTGAGAAAAACATCACGGGGTGGTGCGCATTTTATGGGTGTGTGTTACATTAGATTCACTAGTAGCAGTGAGAAAAACATCACGGGGTAGTGCGCATTGTATGGGTGTGTGTTACATTAGATTCACTAGTAGGAGTGAGAAAAACATCACGGGGTGGTGCGCATTGTATGGGTGTGTGTTACATTCACTAGTAGGATTCACTAGTAGGAGTGAGAAAAACATCACGGGGTGGTGCGCATTGTATGGGTGTGTGTTACATTACATTCACTAGTAGGAGTGAGAAAAACATCACGGGGTGGTGCGCATTGTATGGGTGTGTGTTACATTACATTCACTAGTAGGAGTGAGAAAAACATCACGGGGTGGTGCGCATTGTAAGGGTGTGTGTTACATTACATTCACTAGTAGGAGTGAGAAAAACATCACGGGGTAGTGCGCATTGTATGGCTGTGTGTTACATTACATTCACTAGTAGGAGTGAGAAAAACATCACGGGGTGGTGCGCATTGTATGGGTGTGTGTTACATTACATTCACTAGTAGGAGTGAGAAAAACATCACGGGGTGGTGCGCATTGTATGGGTGTGTGTTACATTACATTCACTAGTAGGTGTGAGAGAAACATCACGGGGTGGTGCGCATTTTATGGGTGTGTGTCACATTACATTCACTAGTAGGAGTGAGAAAAACATCACGGGGTGGTGCGCATTGTATGGGTGTGTGTTACATTACATTCACTAGTAGGAGTGAGAAAAACATCAGGGGGTGGTGCGCATTGTTTGGGTGTGTGTTACATTACATTCACTAGTAGGAGTGAGAAAAACATCACGGGGTGGTGCGCATTGTATGGGTGTGTGTTACATTACATTCACTAGTAGCAGTGAGAAAAACATCACGGGGTGGTGCGCATTGTATGGGTGTGTGTTACATTACATTCACTACTAGGAGTGAGAAAAACATCACGGGGTGGTGCGCATTGTATGGGTGTGTGTTACATTACATTCACTACTAGGAGTGAGAAAAACATCACGGGGTGGTGCGCATTGTATGGGTGTGTGTTACATTACATTCACTAGTAGGAGTGAGAAAACCATCACGGGGTGGTACGCATTGTATGGGTGTGTGTTACATTAGATTCACTAGTAGGAGTGAGAAAAACATCACGGGGTGGTGCGCATTGCATGGGTGTGTGTTACATTACATTCACTAGTAGGAGTGAGAAAAACATCACGGGGTGGTGCGCATTGCATGGGTGTGTGTTACATTACATTCACTAGTAGGAGTGAGAAAAACATCACGGGGTGGTACGCATTGTATGGGTGTGTGTTACATTACATTCACTAGTAGGAGTGAGAAAAACATCACGGGGTGGTACGCATTGTATGGGAGTGTGTTACATTACATTCAGTAGTAGGAGTGAGAAAAACATCACGGGGTGGTGCGCATTGTATGGGTGTGTGTTACATTAGATTCACTAGTAGCAGTGAGAAAAACATCACGGGGTAGTGCGCATTGTATGGGTGTGTGTTACATTAGATTCACTAGTAGGAGTGAGAAAAACATCACGGGGTGGTGCGCATTGTATGGGTGTGTGTTACATTCACTAGTAGGATTCACTAGTAGGAGTGAGAAAAACATCACGGGGTGGTGCGCATTGTATGGGTGTGTGTTACATTACATTCACTAGTAGGAGTGAGAAAAACATCACGGGGTGGTGCGCATTGTATGGGTGTGTGTTACATTACATTCACTAGTAGGAGTGAGAAAAACATCACGGGGTGGTGCGCATTGTAAGGGTGTGTGTTACATTACATTCACTAGTAGGAGTGAGAAAAACATCACGGGGTAGTGCGCATTGTATGGCTGTGTGTTACATTACATTCACTAGTAGGAGTGAGAAAAACATCACGGGGTGGTGCGCATTGTATGGGTGTGTGTTACATTACATTCACTAGTAGGAGTGAGAAAAACATCACGGGGTGGTGCGCATTGTATGGGTGTGTGTTACATTACATTCACTAGTAGGTGTGAGAGAAACATCACGGGGTGGTGCGCATTTTATGGGTGTGTGTCACATTACATTCACTAGTAGGAGTGAGAAAAACATCACGGGGTGGTGCGCATTGTATGGGTGTGTGTTACATTACATTCACTAGTAGGAGTGAGAAAAACATCAGGGGGTGGTGCGCATTGTTTGGGTGTGTGTTACATTACATTCACTAGTAGGAGTGAGAAAAACATCACGGGGTGGTGCGCATTGTATGGGTGTGTGTTACATTACATTCACTAGTAGGAGTGAGAAAAACATCACGGGGTGGTGCGCATTGTATGGGTGTGTGTTACATTACATTCACTACTAGGAGTGAGAAAAACATCACGGGGTGGTGCGCATTGTATGGGTGTGTGTTACATTACATTCACTACTAGGAGTGAGAAAAACATCACGGGGTGGTGCGCATTGTATGGGTGTGTGTTACATTACATTCACTAGTAGGAGTGAGAAAACCATCACGGGGTGGTACGCATTGTATGGGTGTGTGTTACATTACATTCACTAGTAGGAGTGAGAAAAACATCACGGGGTGGTGCGCATTGTATGGGTGTGTGTTACATTAGATTCACTAGTAGGAGTGAGAAAAACATCACGGGGTGGTGCGCATTGCATGGGTGTGTGTTACATTACATTCACTAGTAGGAGTGAGAAAAACATCACGGGGTGGTGCGCATTGCATGGGTGTGTGTTACATTAGATTCACTATTAGGAGTGAGAAAAACATCACGGGGTGGTGCGCATTGTATGGGTGTGTGTTACATTAGATTCACTAGTAGGAGTGAGAAAAACATCAAGCGGGTGGTGCGCAATGTATGGGTGTGTGTTACATTACCTTCACTTGTAGCAGTGAGAAAAACATCACGGGGTGGTGCGCACATTGTATGGCTGTGTGTTACATTACATTCACTAGTAGGATGAGAAAAACATCACGGGGTGGTAGTCATTGTATGGGTGTGTGTTACATTAGATTCACTAGTAGGAGTGAGAAAAACATCACGGGGTGGTGCGCATTGTATGGGTGTGTGTTACATTACATTCACTAGTAGGAGTGAGAAAAACATCACGGGTGGTGCGCATTGTATGGGTGTGTGTTACATTACATTCACTAGTAGGAGTGAGAAAAACATCACGGGGTGGTGCGCATTGTATGGGTGTGTGTTACATTACATTCACTAGTAGGAGTGAGAAAAACATCACGGGGTGGTGCGCACTGTATGGGTGTGTGTTACATTACATTCACTAGTAGGAGTGAGAAAAACATCACGGGATGGTGCGCATTGTATGGGTGTGTGTTACATTACATTCACTAGTAGCAGTGAGAAAAACATCACGGGGTGGTGCGCCTTGTATGGCTGTGTGTTACATTACATTCACTAGTAGGAGTGAGAAAAACATCACGGGGTGGTGCGCATTGTATGGGTGTGTGTTACATTACATTCACTAGTAGGAGTGAGAAAAACATCACGGGGTGGTGCGCATTGTATGGGTGTGTGTTACATTACATTCACTAGTAGGTGTGAGAGAAACATCACGGCGTGGTGCGCATTGTATGCGTGTGTGTCACATTACATTCACTAGTAGGAGTGAGAAAAACATCACGGGGTGGTGTGAATTTGAGGGTCTGAATTAGGATAGGCAGTCAGTGGCAATGTAGGATGGAGAAAAGCACCGCGGGGTGGTCAGCATGGGGAGGTCAGGGAACATGCAGTGGCAATGCAGGACAGGTTTCTGAAAAACATCACGGGGTGGTGCGCATTGTATGGGTGTGTGTTACATTACATTCACTAGTATAAGTGAGAAAAACATCACGGGGTGGTGCGCATTGCATGGGTGTGTGTTACATTAGATTCACTAGTAGGAGTGAGAAAAACATCACGGGGTGGTGCGCATTGTATGGGTGTGTGTTACATTACATTCACTAGTAGGAGTGAGAAAAACATCACGGGGTGGTGCGCATTGCATGTGTGTGTGTTACATTACATTCACTAGTAGGAGTGAGAAAAACATCACGGGGTGGTGCGCATTCCATGGGTGTGTGTTACATTACATTCACTAGTAGGAGTGAGAAAAACATCACGGGGTGGTGCGCATTGTATGGGTGTGTGTTACATTAGATTCACTAGTAGGAGTGAGAAAAACATCACGGGGTGGTGCGCATTGTATGGGTGTGTGTTACATTAGATTCACTAGTAGGAGTGAGAAAAACATCACGGGGTGGTGCGCATTGTATGGGTGTGTGTTACATTACATTCACTAGTAGCAGTGAGAAAAACATCACGGGGTGGTGCGCATTGTATGGCTTTGTGTTACATTACATTCACTAGTAGGATTGAGAAAAACATCACGGGGTGGTACGCATTGTATGGGTGTGTGTTACATTTCATTCACTAGTAGGAGTGAGAAAAACATCACGGGGTGGTGCGCATTGTATGGGTGTGTGTTACATTAGATTCACTAGTAGCAGTGAGAAAAACATCACGGGGTGGTGCGCATTGTATGGCTGTGTGTTACATTAGATTCACTAGTAGGAGTGAGAAAAACATCACGGGGTGGTGCGCATTGTATGGGTGTGTGTTACATTAGATTCACTAGTAGGAGTGAGAAAAACATCACGGGGTGGTGCGCATTGTATGGGTGTGTGTTACATTACATTCACTAGTAGGAGTGAGAAAAACATCACGGGGTGGTGCGCAATGTAAGGGTGTGTGTTACATTACATTCACTAGTAGGAGTGAGAAAAACATCACGGGGTAGTGCGCATTGTATGGCTGTGTGTTACATTACATTCACTAGTAGGAGTGAGAAAAACATCACGGGGTGGTGCGCATTGTATGGGTGTGTGTTACATTACATTCACTAGTAGGAGTGAGAAAAACATCACGGGGTGGTGCGCATTGTATGGGTGTGTGTTACCTTACATTCACTAGTAGGTGTGAGAGAAACATCACGGGGTGGTGCGCATTTTATGGGTTTGTGTCACATTACATTCACTAGTAGGAGTGAGAAAAACATCACGGGGTGGTGCGCATTGTATGGGTGTGTGTTACATTACATTCACTAGTAGGAGTGAGAAAAACATCACGGGTGGTGCGCATTGTTTGGGTGTGTGTTACATTACATTCACTAGTAGGAGTGAGAAAAACATCACGGGGTGGTGCGCATTGTATGGGTGTGTGTTACATTACATTCACTAGTAGGTGTGAGAGAAACATCACGGGGTGGTGCGCATTTTATGGGTGTGTGTCACATTACATTCACTAGTAGGAGTGAGAAAAACATCACGGGGTGGTGCGCATTGTATGGGTGTGTGTTACATTACATTCACTAGTAGGAGTGAGAAAAACATCAGGGGGTGGTGCGCATTGTTTGGGTGTGTGTTACATTACATTCACTAGTAGGAGTGAGAAAAACATCACGGGGTGGTGCGCATTGTATGGGTGTGTGTTACATTACATTCACTAGTAGCAGTGAGAAAAACATCACGGGGTGGTGCGCATTGTATGGGTGTGTGTTACATTACATTCACTACTAGGAGTGAGAAAAACATCACGGGGTGGTGCGCATTGTATGGGTGTGTGTTACATTACATTCACTACTAGGAGTGAGAAAAACATCACGGGGTGGTGCGCATTGTATGGGTGTGTGTTACATTACATTCACTAGTAGGAGTGAGAAAACCATCACGGGGTGGTACGCATTGTATGGGTGTGTGTTACATTAGATTCACTAGTAGGAGTGAGAAAAACATCACGGGGTGGTGCGCATTGCATGGGTGTGTGTTACATTACATTCACTAGTAGGAGTGAGAAAAACATCACGGGGTGGTGCGCATTGCATGGGTGTGTGTTACATTACATTCACTAGTAGGAGTGAGAAAAACATCACGGGGTGGTACGCATTGTATGGGTGTGTGTTACATTACATTCACTAGTAGGAGTGAGAAAAACATCACGGGGTGGTACGCATTGTATGGGAGTGTGTTACATTACATTCAGTAGTAGGAGTGAGAAAAACATCACGGGGTGGTGCGCATTGTATGGGTGTGTGTTACATTAGATTCACTAGTAGCAGTGAGAAAAACATCACGGGGTAGTGCGCATTGTATGGGTGTGTGTTACATTAGATTCACTAGTAGGAGTGAGAAAAACATCACGGGGTGGTGCGCATTGTATGGGTGTGTGTTACATTCACTAGTAGGATTCACTAGTAGGAGTGAGAAAAACATCACGGGGTGGTGTGCATTGTATGGGTGTGTGTTACATTACATTCACTAGTAGGAGTGAGAAAAACATCACGGGGTGGTGCGCATTGTATGGGTGTGTGTTACATTACATTCACTAGTAGGAGTGAGAAAAACATCACGGGGTGGTGCGCATTGTAAGGGTGTGTGTTACATTACATTCACTAGTAGGAGTGAGAAAAACATCACGGGGTAGTGCGCATTGTATGGCTGTGTGTTACATTACATTCACTAGTAGGAGTGAGAAAAACATCACGGGGTGGTGCGCATTGTATGGGTGTGTGTTACATTACATTCACTAGTAGGAGTGAGAAAAACATCACGGGGTGGTGCGCATTGTATGGGTGTGTGTTACATTACATTCACTAGTAGGTGTGAGAGAAACATCACGGGGTGGTGCGCATTTTATGGGTGTGTGTCACATTACATTCACTAGTAGGAGTGAGAAAAACATCACGGGGTGGTGCGCATTGTATGGGTGTGTGTTACATTACATTCACTAGTAGGAGTGAGAAAAACATCAGGGGGTGGTGCGCATTGTTTGGGTGTGTGTTACATTACATTCACTAGTAGGAGTGAGAAAAACATCACGGGGTGGTGCGCATTGTATGGGTGTGTGTTACATTACATTCACTAGTAGGAGTGAGAAAAACATCACGGGGTGGTTCGCATTGTATGGGTGTGTGTTACATTACATTCACTACTAGGAGTGAGAAAAACATCACGGGGTGGTGCGCATTGTATGGGTGTGTGTTACATTACATTCACTACTAGGAGTGAGAAAAACATCACGGGGTGGTGCGCATTGTATGGGTGTGTGTTACATTACATTCACTAGTAGGAGTGAGAAAACCATCACGGGGTGGTACGCATTGTATGGGTGTGTGTTACATTACATTCACTAGTAGGAGTGAGAAAAACATCACGGGGTGGTGCGCATTGTATGGGTGTGTGTTACATTAGATTCACTAGTAGGAGTGAGAAAAACATCACGGGGTGGTGCGCATTGCATGGGTGTGTGTTACATTACATTCACTAGTAGGAGTGAGAAAAACATCACGGGGTGGTGCGCATTGCATGGGTGTGTGTTACATTAGATTCACTATTAGGAGTGAGAAAAACATCACGGGGTGGTGCGCATTGTATGGGTGTGTGTTACATTAGATTCACTAGTAGGAGTGAGAAAAACATCAAGCGGGTGGTGCGCAATGTATGGGTGTGTGTTACATTACCTTCACTTGTAGCAGTGAGAAAAACATCACGGGGTGGTGCGCATTGTATGGCTGTGTGTTACATTACATTCACTAGTAGGATTGAGAAAAACATCACGGGGTGGTACGCATTGTATGGGTGTGTGTTACATTAGATTCACTAGTAGGAGTGAGAAAAACATCACGGGGTGGTGCGCATTGTATGGGTGTGTGTTACATTACATTCACTAGTAGGAGTGAGAAAAACATCACGGGGTGGTGCGCATTGTATGGGTGTGTGTTACATTACATTCACTAGTAGGAGTGAGAAAAACATCACGGGGTGGTGCGCATTGTATGGGTGTGTGTTACATTACATTCACTAGTAGGAGTGAGAAAAACATCACGGGGTGGTGCGCACTGTATGGGTGTGTGTTACATTACATTCACTAGTAGGAGTGAGAAAAACATCACGGGATGGTGCGCATTGTATGGGTGTGTGTTACATTACATTCACTAGTAGCAGTGAGAAAAACATCACGGGGTGGTGCGCCTTGTATGGCTGTGTGTTACATTACATTCACTAGTAGGAGTGAGAAAAACATCACGGGGTGGTGCGCATTGTATGGGTGTGTGTTACATTACATTCACTAGTAGGAGTGAGAAAAACATCACGGGGTGGTGCGCATTGTATGGGTGTGTGTTACATTACATTCACTAGTAGGTGTGAGAGAAACATCACGGCGTGGTGCGCATTGTATGCGTGTGTGTCACATTACATTCACTAGTAGGAGTGAGAAAAACATCACGGGGTGGTGTGAATTTGAGGGTCTGAATTAGGATAGGCAGTCAGTGGCAATGTAGGATGGAGAAAAGCACCGCGGGGTGGTCAGCATGGGGAGGTCAGGGAACATGCAGTGGCAATGCAGGACAGGTTTCTGAAAAACATCACGGGGTGGTGCGCATTGTATGGGTGTGTGTTACATTACATTCACTAGTATAAGTGAGAAAAACATCACGGGGTGGTGCGCATTGCATGGGTGTGTGTTACATTAGATTCACTAGTAGGAGTGAGAAAAACATCACGGGGTGGTGCGCATTGTATGGGTGTGTGTTACATTACATTCACTAGTAGGAGTGAGAAAAACATCACGGGGTGGTGCGCATTGCATGTGTGTGTGTTACATTACATTCACTAGTAGGAGTGAGAAAAACATCACGGGGTGGTGCGCATTCCATGGGTGTGTGTTACATTACATTCACTAGTAGGAGTGAGAAAAACATCACGGTGTGGTGCGCATTGTATGGGTGTGTGTTACATTAGATTCACTAGTAGGAGTGAGAAAAACATCACGGGGTGGTGCGCATTGTATGGGTGTGTGTTACATTAGATTCACTAGTAGGAGTGAGAAAAACATCACGGGGTGGTGCGCATTGTATGGGTGTGTGTTACATTACATTCACTAGTAGCAGTGAGAAAAACATCACGGGGTGGTGCGCATTGTATGGCTTTGTGTTACATTACATTCACTAGTAGGATTGAGAAAAACATCACGGGGTGGTACGCATTGTATGGGTGTGTGTTACATTTCATTCACTAGTAGGAGTGAGAAAAACATCACGGGGTGGTGCGCATTGTATGGGTGTGTGTTACATTAGATTCACTAGTAGCAGTGAGAAAAACATCACGGGGTGGTGCGCATTGTATGGGTGTGTGTTACATTAGATTCACTAGTAGGAGTGAGAAAAACATCACGGGGTGGTGCGCATTGTATGGGTGTGTGTTACATTAGATTCACTAGTAGGAGTGAGAAAAACATCACGGGGTGGTGCGCATTGTATGGGTGTGTGTTACATTACATTCACTAGTAGGAGTGAGAAAAACATCACGGGGTGGTGCGCAATGTAAGGGTGTGTGTTACATTACATTCACTAGTAGGAGTGAGAAAAACATCACGGGGTAGTGCGCATTGTATGGCTGTGTGTTACATTACATTCACTAGTAGGAGTGAGAAAAACATCACGGGGTGGTGCGCATTGTATGGGTGTGTGTTACATTACATTCACTAGTAGGAGTGAGAAAAACATCACGGGGTGGTGCGCATTGTATGGGTGTGTGTTACCTTACATTCACTAGTAGGTGTGAGAGAAACATCACGGGGTGGTGCGCATTTTATGGGTTTGTGTCACATTACATTCACAAGTAGGAGTGAGAAAAACATCACGGGGTGGTGCGCATTGTATGGGTGTGTGTTACATTACATTCACTAGTAGGAGTGAGAAAAACATCACGGGTGGTGCGCATTGTTTGGGTGTGTGTTACATTACATTCACTAGTAGGAGTGAGAAAAACATCACGGGGTGGTGCGCATTGTATGGGTGTGTGTTACATTACATTCACTAGTAGCAGTGAGAAAAACATCACGGGGTGGTGCGCATTGTATGGGTGTGTGTTACATTACATTCACTACTAGGAGTGAGAAAAATATCACGGGGTGGTGCGCATTGTATGGGTGTGTGTTACATTACATTCACTACTAGGAGTGAGAAAAACATCACGGGGTGGTGCGCATTGTATGGGTGTGTGTTACATTACATTCACTAGTAGGAGTGAGAAAACCATCACGGGGTGGTACGCATTGTATGGGTGTGTGTTACATTAGATTCACTAGTAGGAGTGAGAAAAACATCACGGGATGGTGCGCATTGTATGGGTGTGTGTTACATTAGATTCACTAGTAGGAGTGAGAAAAACATCACGGGGTGGTGCGCATTGCATGGGTGTGTGTTACATTACATTCACTAGTAGGAGTGAGAAAAACATCACGGGGTGGTGCGCATTGCATGGGTGTGTGTTACATTACATTCACTAGTAGGAGTGAGAAAAACATCACGGGGTGGTGCGCATTGTATGGCTGTGTGTTACATTACATTCACTAGTAGGAGTGAGAAAAACATCACGGGGTCGTGCGCATTGTATGGGTGTGTGTTACATTAGATTCACTAGTAGGAGTGAGAAAAACATCACGGGGTGGTGCGCATTGTATGGGTGTGTGTTACATTAGATTCACTAGTAGGAGTGAGAAAAACATCAAGCGGGTGGTGCGCATTTTATGGGTGTGTGTTACATTACATTCACTTGTAGCAGTGAGAAAAACATCACGGGGTGGTGCGCATTGTATGGCTGTGTGTTACATTACATTCACTAGTAGGATTGAGAAAAACATCACGGGGTGGTACGCATTGTATGGGTGTGTGTTACATTACATTTACTAGTAGGAGTGAGAAAAACATCACGGGGTGGTGCGCATTGTATGGGTGTGTGTTACATTAGATTCACTAGTAGCAGTGAGAAAAACATCATGGGGTGGTGCGCATTGTATGGGTGTGTGTTACATTAGATTCACTAGTAGGAGTGAGAAAAACATCACGGGGTGGTGCGCATTGTATGGGTGTGTGTTACATTACATTCACTAGTAGGAGTGAGAAAAACATCACGGGGTGGTGCGCATTGTATGGGTGTGTGTTACATTACATTCACTAGTAGGAGTGAGAAAAACATCACGGGGTGGTGCGCATTGTATGGGTGTGTGTTACATTACATTCACTAGTAGGAGTGAGAAAAACATCACGGGGTGGTGCGCACTGTATGGGTGTGTGTTACATTACATTCACTAGTAGGAGTGAGAAAAACATCACGGGGTGGTGCGCATTGTATGGGTGTGTGTTACATTACATTCACTAGTAGCACTGAGAAAAACATCACGGGGTGGTGCGCCTTGTATGGCTGTGTGTTACATTACATTCACTAGTAGGAGTGAGAAAAACATCACGGGGTGGTGCGCATTGTATGGGTGTGTGTTACATTACATTCACTAGTAGGAGTGAGAAAAACATCACGGGGTGGTGCGTATTGTATGGGTGTGTGTTACATTACATTCACTAGTAGGTGTGAGAGAAACATCACGGGGTGGTGCGCATTGTATGCGTGTGTATCACATTACATTCACTAGTAGGAGTGAGAAAAACATCACGGGGTGGTGTGAATTTGAGGGTCTGAATTAGGATAGGCAGTCAGTTGCAATGTAGGATGGAGAAAAGCACCGCGGGGTGGTCAGCATGGGGAGGTCAGGGAACATGCAGTCGCAATGCAGGACAGGTTTCTGAAAAACATCCCGGGGTGGTGCGCATTGTATGGGTGTGTGTTACATTACATTCACTAGTATAAGTGAGAAAAACATCACGGGGTGGTGCGCATTGCATGGGTGTGTGTTACATTAGATTCACTAGTAGGAGTGAGAAAAACATCACGGGGTGGTGCGCATTTTATGGGTGTGTGTCACATTACATTCACTAGTAGGAGTGAGAAAAACATCACGGGGTGGTGCGCATTGTATGGGTGTGTGTTACATTACATTCACTAGTAGGAGTGAGAAAAACATCACGGGTGGTGCGCATTGTTTGGGTGTGTGTTACATTACATTCACTAGTAGGAGTGAGAAAAACATCACGGGGTGGTGCGCATAGTATGGGTGTGTGTTACATTACATTCACTAGTAGCAGTGAGAAAAACATCACGGGGTGGTGCGCATTGTAAGGGTGTGTGTTACATTACATAAACTACTAGGAATGAGAAAAACATCACGGGGTGGTGCGCATTGTATGGGTGTGTGTTACATTACATTCACTACTAGGAGTGAGAAAAACATCACGGGGTGGTGCGCATTGTATGGGTGTGTGTTACATTACATTCACTAGTATGAGTGAGAAAAACATCACGGGGTGGTGCGCAATGTATGGGTGTGTGTTACATTACATTCACTAGTAGGTGTGAGAGAAACATCACGGGGTGGTGCGCATTTTATGGGTGTGTGTCACATTACATTCACTAGTAGGAGTGAGAAAAACATCACGGGGTGGTGTGAATCAGAGGGTCTGAATTAGGATAGGCAGTCAGTGGCAATGTAGGATGGAGAAAAGCACCGCGGGGTGGTCAGCATGGGGAGGTCAGGGAACATGCAGTGGCAATGTAGGATAGGTTTCTGAAAAACATCGCGGGGTGGTGCGCATTGTATGGGTGTGTGTTACATTAGATTCACTAGTAGGAGTGAGAAAAACATCACGGGGTGGTGCGCATTGTATGGGTGTGTGTTACATTACATTCACTAGTAGGAGTGAGAAAAACATCACGTGGTGGTGCGCATTGTATGGGTGTGTGTTACATTACATTCACTAGTAGGAGTGAGAAAAACATCACGGGGTGGTGCGCATTGCATGGGTGTGTGTTACATTACATTCACTAGTAGGAGTGAGAAAAACATCACGGGGTGGTGCGCATTGCATGGGTGTGTGTTACATTACATTCACTAGTAGGTGTGAGAGAAACATCACGGGGTGGTGCGCATTTTATGGGTGTGTGTCACATGATATTCACTAGTAGGAGTGAGAAAAACATCACGGGGTGGTGTGAATCGGAGGGTCTGAATTAGGATAGGCAGTCAGTGGCAATGTAGGATGGAGAAAAGCACCGCGGGGTGGTCAGCATGGGGAGGTCAGGGAACATGCAGTGGCAATGTAGGATAGGTGTCTGAAAAACATCGCGGGGTGGTGCTCATTGTATGGGTGTGTTACATTAGATTCACTAGTAGGAGTGAGAAAAACATCACGGGGTGGTGTGCATTGTATGGGTGTGTGTTACATTAGATTCACTAGTAGGAGTGAGAAAAACATCACGGGGTGGTGCGCATTGTATGGGTGTGTGTTACGTTACATTCACTAGTAGGAGTGAGAAAAACATCACGGGGTGGTGCGCATTGTATTGGTGTGTGTTACATTACATTCACTAGTAGGAGTGAGAAAAACATCACGGGGTGGTGCGCATTGCATGTGTGTGTGTTACATTACATTCACTATTAGGTGTGAGAGAAACATCACGGGGTGGTCGGCATTTTATGGGTGTGTGTCACATTACATTCACTAGTAGATGTGAGAAAAACATCATGGGGTGGTGTGAATCGGAGGGTCTGAATTAGGGTAGGCAGTCAGTGGCAATGTAGGATGGAGAAAAGCACCGCGGGGTGGTCAGCATGGGGAGGTCAGGGAACATGCAGTGGCAATGTAGGATAGGTTTCTGAAAAACATCGCAGGGTGGTGCGCATTGTATGGGTGTGTGTTACATTAGATTCACTAGTAGGAGTGAGAAAAACATCACGGGGTGGTGCGCATTGTATGGGTGTGTGTTACATTAGATTCACTAGTAGGAGTGAGAAAAATATCACGGCGTGGTGCCCATTGTATTGGTGTGTGTTACATTACATTCACTAGTAGGAGTGAGAAAAACATCACGGGGTGGTGCGCATTGTATGGGTGTGTGTTACATTACATTCACTAGTAGGAGTGAGAAAAACATCACGGGATGGTGCGCATTGTATGGGTGTGTGTTACATTACATTCACTAGTAGGAGTGAGAAAAACATCACGGGGTGGTGCGCATTGTATGGGTGTGTGTTACATTACATTCACTAGTAGGAGTGAGAAAAACATCACGGGGTGGTGCGCATTGTATGGGTGTGTGTTACATTAGATTCACTAGTAGGAGTGAGAAAATCATCACGGGGTGGTGCGCATTGTATGGGTGTGTGTTACATTACATTCACTAGTAGGAGTGAGAAAAACATCAAGGGGTGGTGCGCATTTCAAGGGTGTGTGTTACATTACATTCACTAGTAGGAGTGAGAAAAACATCACGGGGTGGTGCGCATTGCATGGGTGTGTGTTACATTACATTCACTAGTAGGAGTGAGAAAAACATCACGGGGTGGTGCGCATTGTATGGGTGTGTGTTACATTACATTCACTAGTAGGAGTGAGAAAAACATCACGGGGTTGTGCGCATTGTATGGGTGTGTGTTACATTACATTCACTAGTAGGAGTGAGAAAAACATCACGGGGTGGTGCGCATTGTATGGGTGTGTGTTACATTACATTCACTAGAAGGAGTGAGAAAAACACCACAGGGTGGTGCGCATTGTATGGGTGTGTGTTACATTACATTCACTAGTAGGAGTGAGAAAAACACCACGGGGTGGTGCGCATTGTATGGGTGTGTGTTACATTACATTCACTAGTAGGAGTGAGAAATACATCACGGTGTGGTGCGCATTGTATGGGTGTGTGTTACATTAGATTCACTAGTAGGAGTGAGAAAAATATCACGGGGTGTTGCGAATTGTATGGGTGTGTGTTACATTACATTCACTAGTAGGAGTGAGAAAAACATCACGGGGTGGTGCGCATTGTATGGGTGTGTGTTACATTAGATTCACTAGTAGCAGTGAGAAAAACATCACGGGGTAGTGCGCATTGTATGGGTGTGTGTTACATTAGATTCACTAGTAGGAGTGAGAAAAACATCACGGGGTGGTGCGCATTGTATGGGTGTGTGTTACATTCACTAGTAGGATTCACTAGTAGGAGTGAGAAAAACATCACGGGGTGGTGCGCATTGTATGGGTGTGTGTTACATTACATTCACTAGTAGGAGTGAGAAAAACATCACGGGGTGGTGCGCATTGTATGGGTGTGTGTTACATTACATTCACTAGTAGGAGTGAGAAAAACATCACGGGGTGGTGCGCATTGTAAGGGTGTGTGTTACATTACATTCACTAGTAGGAGTGAGAAAAACATCACGGGGTAGTGCGCATTGTATGGCTGTGTGTTACATTACATTCACTAGTAGGAGTGAGAAAAACATCACGGGGTGGTGCGCATTGTATGGGTGTGTGTTACATTACATTCACTAGTAGGAGTGAGAAAAACATCACGGGGTGGTGCGCATTGTATGGGTGTGTGTTACATTACATTCACTAGTAGGTGTGAGAGAAACATCACGGGGTGGTGCGCATTTTATGGGTGTGTGTCACATTACATTCACTAGTAGGAGTGAGAAAAACATCACGGGGTGGTGCGCATTGTATGGGTGTGTGTTACATTACATTCACTAGTAGGAGTGAGAAAAACATCAGGGGGTGGTGCGCATTGTTTGGGTGTGTGTTACATTACATTCACTAGTAGGAGTGAGAAAAACATCACGGGGTGGTGCGCATTGTATGGGTGTGTGTTACATTACATTCACTAGTAGCAGTGAGAAAAACATCACGGGGTGGTGCGCATTGTATGGGTGTGTGTTACATTACATTCACTACTAGGAGTGAGAAAAACATCACGGGGTGGTGCGCATTGTATGGGTGTGTGTTACATTAGATTCACTAGTAGGAGTGAGAAAAACATCACGGGGTGGTGCGCATTGTATGGGTGTGTGTTACATTACATTCACTAGTAGGAGTGAGAAAACCATCACGGGGTGGTACGCATTGTATGGGTGTGTGTTACATTAGATTCACTAGTAGGAGTGAGAAAAACATCACGGGGTGGTGCGCATTGCATGGGTGTGTGTTACATTACATTCACTAGTAGGAGTGAGAAAAACATCACGGGGTGGTGCGCATTGCATGGGTGTGTGTTACATTACATTCACTAGTAGGAGTGAGAAAAACATCACGGGGTGGTGCGCATTGTATGGCTGTGTGTTACATTACATTCACTAGTAGGAGTGAGAAAAACATCACGGGGTCGTGCGCATTGTATGGTTGTGTGTTACATTAGATTCACTAGTAGGAGTGAGAAAAACATCACGGGGTGGTGCGCATTGTATGGGTGTGTGTTACATTAGATTCACTAGTAGGAGTGAGAAAAACATCAAGCGGGTGGTGCGCAATGTATGGGTGTGTGTTACATTACCTTCACTTGTAGCAGTGAGAAAAACATCACGGGGTGGTGCGCATTGTATGGCTGTGTGTTACATTACATTCACTAGTAGGATTGAGAAAAACATCACGGGGTGGTACGCATTGTATGGGTGTGTGTTACATTAGATTCACTAGTAGGAGTGAGAAAAACATCACGGGGTGGTGCGCATTGTATGGGTGTGTGTTACATTACATTCACTAGTAGGAGTGAGAAAAACATCACGGGGTGGTGCGCATTGTATGGGTGTGTGTTACATTACATTCACTAGTAGGAGTGAGAAAAACATCACGGGGTGGTGCGCATTGTATGGGTGTGTGTTACATTACATTCACTAGTAGGAGTGAGAAAAACATCACGGGGTGGTGCGCACTGTATGGGTGTGTGTTACATTACATTCACTAGTAGGAGTGAGAAAAACATCACGGGATGGTGCGCATTGTATGGGTGTGTGTTACATTACATTCACTAGTAGCAGTGAGAAAAACATCACGGGGTGGTGCGCCTTGTATTGCTGTGTGTTACATTACATTCACTACTAGGAGTGAGAAAAACATCACGGGGTGGTGCGCATTGTATGGGTGTGTGTTACATTACATTCACTAGTAGGAGTGAGAAAAACATCACGGGGTGGTGCGCATTGTATGGGTGTGTGTTACATTACATTCACTAGTAGGTGTGAGAGAAACATCACGGGGTGGTGCGCATTGTATGCGTGTGTGTCACATTACATTCACTAGTAGGAGTGAGAAAAACATCACGGGGTGGTGTGAATTTGAGGGTCTGAATTAGGATAGGCAGTCAGTGGCAATGTAGGATGGAGAAAAGCACCGCGGGGTGGTCAGCATGCGGAGGTCAGGGAACATGCAGTGGCAATGCAGGACAGGTTTCTGAAAAACATCAGGGGGTGGTGCGCATTGTATGGGTGTGTGTTACATTACATTCACTAGTATAAGTGAGAAAAACATCACGGGGTGGTGCGCATTGCATGGGTGTGTGTTACACTACATTCACTAGTAGGAGTGAGAAAAACATCACGGGGTGGTGCGCATTGTATGGGTGTGTGTTACATTACATTCACTAGTAGGAGTGAGAAAAACATCACGGGGTGGTGCGGATTGTATGGGTGTGTGTTACATTACATTCACTAGTAGGTGTGAGAGAAACATCACGGGGTGGTGCGCATTTTATGGGTGTGTGTTACATTACATTCACTAGTAGGAGTGAGAAAACCATCACGGGGTCGTGCGCATTGTATGGGTGTGTGTTACATTAGATTCACTAGTAGGAGTGAGAAAAACATCACGGGGTGGTGCGCATTGTATGGGTGTGTGTTACATTACATTCACTAGTAGGAGTGAGAAAAACATCACGGGGTGGTGCGCATTGCATGTGTGTGTGTTACATTACATTCACTAGTAGGAGTGAGAAAAACATCACGGGGTGGTGCGCATTCCATGGGTGTGTGTTACATTACATTCACTAGTAGGAGTGAGAAAAACATCACGGGGTGGTGCGCATTGTATGGGTGTGTGTTACATTAGATTCACTAGTAGGAGTGAGAAAAACATCACGGGGTGGTGCGCATTGTATGGGTGTGTGTTACATTAGATTCACTAGTAGGAGTGAGAAAAACATCACGGGGTGGTGCGCATTGTATGGGTGTGTGTTACATTACATTCACTAGTAGCAGTGAGAAAAACATCACGGGGTGGTGCGCATTGTATGGCTTTGTGTTACATTACATTCACTAGTAGGATTGAGAAAAACATCACGGGGTGGTACGCATTGTATGGGTGTGTGTTACATTACATTCACTAGTAGGAGTGAGAAAAACATCACGGGGTGGTGCGCATTGTATGGGTGTGTGTTACATTAGATTCACTAGTAGCAGTGAGAAAAACATCACGGGGTGGTGCGCATTGTATGGGTGTGTGTTACAATAGATTCACTAGTAGGAGTGAGAAAAACATCACGGGGTGGTGCGCATTGTATGGGTGTGTGTTACATTAGATTCACTAGTAGGAGTGAGAAAAACATCACGGGGTGGTGCGCATTGTATGGGTGTGTGTTACATTACATTCACTAATAGGAGTGAGAAAAACATCACGGGGTGGTGCGCATTGTATGGGTGTGTGTTACATTACATTCACTAGTAGGAGTGAGAAAAACATCACGGGGTGGTGCGCAATGTAAGGGTGTGTGTTACATTACATTCACTAGTAGGAGTGAGAAAAACATCACGGGGTAGTGCGCATTGTATGGCTGTGTGTTACATTACATTCACTAGTAGGAGTGAGAAAAACATCACGGGGTGGTGCGCATTGTATGGGTGTGTGTTACATTACATTCACTAGTAGGAGTGAGAAAAACATCACGAGGTGGTGCGCATTGTATGGGTGTGTGTTACCTTACATTCACTAGTAGGTGTGAGAGAAACATCACGGGGTGGTGCGCATTTTATGGGTTTGTGTCACATTACATTCACTAGTAGGAGTGAGAAAAACATCACGGGGTGGTGCGCATTGTATGGGTGTGTGTTACATTACATTCACTAGTAGGAGTGAGAAAAACATCACGGGTGGTGCGCATTGTTTGGGTGTGTGTTACATTACATTCACTAGTAGGAGTGAGAAAAACATCACGGGGTGGTGCGCATTGTATGGGTGTGTGTTACATTACATTCACTAGTAGCAGTGAGAAAAACATCACGGGGTGGTGCGCATTGTATGGGTGTGTGTTACATTACATTCACTACTAGGAGTGAGAAAAATATCACGGGGTGGTGCGCATTGTATGGGTGTGTGTTACATTACATTCACTACTAGGAGTGAGAAAAACATCACGGGGTGGTGCGCATTGTATGGGTGTGTGTTACATTACATTCACTAGTAGGAGTGAGAAAACCATCACGGGGTGGTACGCATTGTATGGGTGTGTGTTACATTAGATTCACTAGTAGGAGTGAGAAAAACATCACGGGATGGTGCGCATTGTATGGGTGTGTGTTACATTAGATTCACTAGTAGGAGTGAGAAAAACATCACGGGGTGGTGCGCATTGCATGGGTGTGTGTTACATTACATTCACTAGTAGGAGTGAGAAAAACATCACGGGGTGGTGCGCATTGCATGGGTGTGTGTTACATTACATTCACTAGTAGGAGTGAGAAAAACATCACGGGGTGGTGCGCATTGTATGGCTGTGTGTTACATTACATTCACTAGTAGGAGTGAGAAAAACATCACGGGGTCGTGCGCATTGTATGGGTGTGTGTTACATTAGATTCACTAGTAGGAGTGAGAAAAACATCACGGGGTGGTGCGCATTGTATGGGTGTGTGTTACATTAGATTCACTAGTAGGAGTGAGAAAAACATCAAGCGGGTGGTGCGCATTGTATGGGTGTGTGTTACATTACATTCACTAGAAGGAGTGAGAAAAACACCACAGGGTGGTGCGCATTGTATGGGTGTGTGTTACATTACATTCACTAGTAGGAGTGAGAAAAACACCACGGGGTGGTGCGCATTGTATGGGTGTGTGTTACATTACATTCACTAGTAGGAGTGAGAAATACATCACGGTGTGGTGCGCATTGTATGGGTGTGTGTTACATTAGATTCACTAGTAGGAGTGAGAAAAATATCACGGGGTGTTGCGAATTGTATGGGTGTGTGTTACATTACATTCACTAGTAGGAGTGAGAAAAACATCACGGGGTGGTGCGCATTGTATGGGTGTGTGTTACATTAGATTCACTAGTAGCAGTGAGAAAAACATCACGGGGTAGTGCGCATTGTATGGGTGTGTGTTACATTAGATTCACTAGTAGGAGTGAGAAAAACATCACGGGGTGGTGCGCATTGTATGGGTGTGTGTTACATTCACTAGTAGGATTCACTAGTAGGAGTGAGAAAAACATCACGGGGTGGTGCGCATTGTATGGGTGTGTGTTACATTACATTCACTAGTAGGAGTGAGAAAAACATCACGGGGTGGTGCGCATTGTATGGGTGTGTGTTACATTACATTCACTAGTAGGAGTGAGAAAAACATCACGGGGTGGTGCGCATTGTAAGGGTGTGTGTTACATTACATTCACTAGTAGGAGTGAGAAAAACATCACGGGGTAGTGCGCATTGTATGGCTGTGTGTTACATTACATTCACTAGTAGGAGTGAGAAAAACATCACGGGGTGGTGCGCATTGTATGGGTGTGTGTTACATTACATTCACTAGTAGGAGTGAGAAAAACATCACGGGGTGGTGCGCATTGTATGGGTGTGTGTTACATTACATTCACTAGTAGGTGTGAGAGAAACATCACGGGGTGGTGCGCATTTTATGGGTGTGTGTCACATTACATTCACTAGTAGGAGTGAGAAAAACATCACGGGGTGGTGCGCATTGTATGGGTGTGTGTTACATTACATTCACTAGTAGGAGTGAGAAAAACATCAGGGGGTGGTGCGCATTGTTTGGGTGTGTGTTACATTACATTCACTAGTAGGAGTGAGAAAAACATCACGGGGTGGTGCGCATTGTATGGGTGTGTGTTACATTACATTCACTAGTAGCAGTGAGAAAAACATCACGGGGTGGTGCGCATTGTATGGGTGTGTGTTACATTACATTCACTACTAGGAGTGAGAAAAACATCACGGGGTGGTGCGCATTGTATGGGTGTGTGTTACATTACATTCACTACTAGGAGTGAGAAAAACATCACGGGGTGGTGCGCATTGTATGGGTGTGTGTTACATTACATTCACTAGTAGGAGTGAGAAAACCATCACGGGGTGGTACGCATTGTATGGGTGTGTGTTACATTAGATTCACTAGTAGGAGTGAGAAAAACATCACGGGGTGGTGCGCATTGTATGGGTGTGTGTTACATTAGATTCACTAGTAGGAGTGAGAAAAACATCACGGGGTGGTGCGCATTGCATGGCTGTGTGTTACATTACATTCACTAGTAGGAGTGAGAAAAACATCACGGGGTGGTGCGCATTGCATGGGTGTGTGTTACATTACATTCACTAGTAGGAGTGAGAAAAACATCACGGGGTGGTGCGCATTGTATGGCTGTGTGTTACATTACATTCACTAGTAGGAGTGAGAAAAACATCACGGGGTCGTGCGCATTGTATGGTTGTGTGTTACATTAGATTCACTAGTAGGAGTGAGAAAAACATCACGGGGTGGTGCGCATTGTATGGGTGTGTGTTACATTAGATTCACTAGTAGGAGTGAGAAAAACATCAAGCGGGTGGTGCGCAATGTATGGGTGTGTGTTACATTACCTTCACTTGTAGCAGTGAGAAAAACATCACGGGGTGGTGCGCATTGTATGGCTGTGTGTTACATTACATTCACTAGTAGGATTGAGAAAAACATCACGGGGTGGTACGCATTGTATGGGTGTGTGTTACATTAGATTCACTAGTAGGAGTGAGAAAAACATCACGGGGTGGTGCGCATTGTATGGGTGTGTGTTACATTACATTCACTAGTAGGAGTGAGAAAAACATCACGGGGTGGTGCGCATTGTATGGGTGTGTGTTACATTACATTCACTAGTAGGAGTGAGAAAAACATCACGGGGTGGTGCGCATTGTATGGGTGTGTGTTACATTACATTCACTAGTAGGAGTGAGAAAAACATCACGGGGTGGTGCGCACTGTATGGGTGTGTGTTACATTACATTCACTAGTAGGAGTGAGAAAAACATCACGGGATGGTGCGCATTGTATGGGTGTGTGTTACATTACATTCACTAGTAGCAGTGAGAAAAACATCACGGGGTGGTGCGCCTTGTATGGCTGTGTGTTACATTACATTCACTACTAGGAGTGAGAAAAACATCACGGGGTGGTGCGCATTGTATGGGTGTGTGTTACATTACATTCACTAGTAGGAGTGAGAAAAACATCACGGGGTGGTGCGCATTGTATGGGTGTGTGTTACATTACATTCACTAGTAGGTGTGAGAGAAACATCACGGGGTGGTGCGCATTGTATGCGTGTGTGTCACATTACATTCACTAGTAGGAGTGAGAAAAACATCACGGGGTGTTGTGAATTTGAGGGTCTGAATTAGGATAGGCAGTCAGTGGCAATGTAGGATGGAGAAAAGCACCGCGGGGTGGTCAGCATGCGGAGGTCAGGGAACATGCAGTGGCAATGCAGGACAGGTTTCTGAAAAACATCAGGGGGTGGTGCGCATTGTATGGGTGTGTGTTACATTACATTCACTAGTATAAGTGAGAAAAACATCACGGGGTGGTGCGCATTGCATGGGTGTGTGTTACACTACATTCACTAGTAGGAGTGAGAAAAACATCACGGGGTGGTGCGCATTGTATGGGTGTGTGTTACATTACATTCACTAGTAGGAGTGAGAAAAACATCACGGGGTGGTGCGGATTGTATGGGTGTGTGTTACATTACATTCACTAGTAGGTGTGAGAGAAACATCACGGGGTGGTGCGCATTTTATGGGTGTGTGTTACATTACATTCACTAGTAGGAGTGAGAAAACCATCACGGGGTCGTGCTCATTGTATGGGTGTGTGTTACATTAGATTCACTAGTAGGAGTGAGAAAAACATCACGGGGTGGTGCGCATTGTATGGGTGTGTGTTACATTACATTCACTAGTAGGAGTGAGAAAAACATCACGGGGTGGTGCGCATTGCATGTGTGTGTGTTACATTACATTCACTAGTAGGAGTGAGAAAAACATCACGGGGTGGTGCGCATTCCATGGGTGTGTGTTACATTACATTCACTAGTAGGAGTGAGAAAAACATCACGGGGTGGTGCGCATTGTATGGGTGTGTGTTACATTAGATTCACTAGTAGGAGTGAGAAAAACATCACGGGGTGGTGCGCATTGTATGGGTGTGTGTTACATTAGATTCACTAGTAGGAGTGAGAAAAACATCACGGGGTGGTGCGCATTGTATGGGTGTGTGTTACATTACATTCACTAGTAGCAGTGAGAAAAACATCACGGGGTGGTGCGCATTGTATGGCTTTGTGTTACATTACATTCACTAGTAGGATTGAGAAAAACATCACGGGGTGGTACGCATTGTATGGGTGTGTGTTACATTACATTCACTAGTAGGAGTGAGAAAAACATCACGGGGTGGTGCGCATTGTATGGGTGTGTGTTACATTAGATTCACTAGTAGCAGTGAGAAAAACATCACGGGGTGGTGCGCATTGTATGGGTGTGTGTTACAATAGATTCACTAGTAGGAGTGAGAAAAACATCACGGGGTGGTGCGCATTGTATGGGTGTGTGTTACATTAGATTCACTAGTAGGAGTGAGAAAAACATCACAGGGTGGTGCGCATTGTATGGGTGTGTGTTACATTACATTCACTAATAGGAGTGAGAAAAACATCACGGGGTGGTGCGCATTGTATGGGTGTGTGTTACATTACATTCACTAGTAGGAGTGAGAAAAACATCACGGGGTGGTGCGCAATGTAAGGGTGTGTGTTACATTACATTCACTAGTAGGAGTGAGAAAAACATCACGGGGTAGTGCGCATTGTATGGCTGTGTGTTACATTACATTCACTAGTAGGAGTGAGAAAAACATCACGGGGTGGTGCGCATTGTATGGGTGTGTGTTACATTACATTCACTAGTAGGAGTGAGAAAAACATCACGGGGTGGTGCGCATTGTATGGGTGTGTGTTATCTTACATTCACTAGTAGGTGTGAGAGAAACATCACGGGGTGGTGCGCATTTTATGGGTTTGTGTCACATTACATTCACTAGTAGGAGTGAGAAAAACATCACGGGGTGGTGCGCATTGTATGGGTGTGTGTTACATTACATTCACTAGTAGGAGTGAGAAAAACATCATGGGTGGTGCGCATTGTTTGGGTGTGTGTTACATTACATTCACTAGTAGGAGTGAGAAAAACATCACGGGGTGGTGCGCATTGTATGGGTGTGTGTTACATTACATTCACTAGTAGCAGTGAGAAAAACATCACGGGGTGGTGCGCATTGTATGGGTGTGTGTTACATTACATTCACTACTAGGAGTGAGAAAAATATCACGGGGTGGTGCGCATTGTATGGGTGTGTGTTACATTACATTCACTACTAGGAGTGAGAAAAACATCACGGGGTGGTGCGCATTGTATGGGTGTGTGTTACATTACATTCACTAGTAGGAGTGAGAAAACCATCACGGGGTGGTACGCATTGTATGGGTGTGTGTTACATTAGATTCACTAGTAGGAGTGAGAAAAACATCACGGGATGGTGCGCATTGTATGGGTGTGTGTTACATTAGATTCACTAGTAGGAGTGAGAAAAACATCACGGGGTGGTGCGCATTGCATGGGTGTGTGTTACATTACATTCACTAGTAGGAGTGAGAAAAACATCACGGGGTGGTGCGCATTGCATGGGTGTGTGTTACATTACATTCACTAGTAGGAGTGAGAAAAACATCACGGGGTGGTGCGCATTGTATGGCTGTGTGTTACATTACATTCACTAGTAGGAGTGAGAAAAACATCACGGGGTCGTGCGCATTGTATGGGTGTGTGTTACATTAGATTCACTAGTAGGAGTGAGAAAAACATCACGGGGTGGTGCGCATTGTATGGGTGTGTGTTACATTAGATTCACTAGTAGGAGTGAGAAAAACATCAAGCGGGTGGTGCGCATTGTATGGGTGTGTGTTACATTACATTCACTTGTAGCAGTGAGAAAAACATCACGGGGTGGTGCGCATTGTATGGCTGTGTGTTACATTACATTCACTAGTAGGATTGAGAAAAACATCACGGGGTGGTACGCATTGTATGGGTGTGTGTTACATTACATTTACTAGTAGGAGTGAGAAAAACATCACGGGGTGGTGCGCATTGTATGGGTGTGTGTTACATTACATTTACTAGTAGGAGTGAGAAAAACATCACGGGGTGGTGTGCATTGTATGGGTGTGTGTTACATTAGATTCACTAGTAGGAGTGAGAAAAACATCAAGCGGGTGGTGCGCATTGTATGGGTGTGTGTTACATTACATTCACTTGTAGCAGTGAGAAAAACATCACGGGGTGGTGCGCATTGTATGGCTGTGTGTTACATTACATTCACTAGTAGGATTGAGAAAAACATCACGGGGTGGTACGCATTGTATGGGTGTGTGTTACATTACATTTACTAGTAGGAGTGAGAAAAACATCACGGGGTGGTGCGCATTGTATGGGTGTGTGTTACATTACATTCACTAGTAGGAGTGAGAAAAACATCACGGGGTGGTGCGCACTGTATGGGTGTGTGTTACATTACATTCACTAGTAGGAGTGAGAAAAACATCACGGGGTGGTGCGCATTGTATGGGTGTGTGTTACATTACATTCACTAGTAGCACTGAGAAAAACATCACGGGGTGGTGCGCCTTGTATGGCTGTGTGTTACATTACATTCACTAGTAGGAGTGAGAAAAACATCACGGGGTGGTGCGCATTGTATGGGTGTGTGTTACATTACATTCACTAGTAGGAGTGAGAAAAACATCACGGGGTGGTGCGCATTGTATGGGTGTGTGTTACATTACATTCACTAGTAGGTGTGAGAGAAACATCACGGGGTGGTGCGCATTGTATGCGTGTGTGTCACATTACATTCACTAGTAGGAGTGAGAAAAACATCACGGGGTGGTGTGAATTTGAGGGTCTGAATTAGGATAGGCAGTCAGTGGCAATGTAGGATGGAGAAAAGCACCGCGGGGTGGTCAGCATGGGGAGGTCAGGGAACATGCAGTCGCAATGCAGGACAGGTTTCTGAAAAACATCCCGGGGTGGTGCGCATTGTATGGGTGTGTGTTACATTACATTCACTAGTAGGAGTGAGAAAAACATCACGGGTGGTGCGCATTGTTTGGGTGTGTGTTACATTACATTCACTAGTAGGAGTGAGAAAAACATCACGGGGTGGTGCGCATAGTATGGGTGTGTGTTACATTACATTCACTAGTAGCAGTGAGAAAAACATCACGGGGTGGTGCGCATTGTAAGGGTGTGTGTTACATTACATAAACTACTAGGAATGAGAAAAACATCACGGGGTGGTGCGCATTGTATGGGTGTGTGTTACATTACATTCACTACTAGGAGTGAGAAAAACATCACGGGGTGGTGCGCATTGTATGGGTGTGTGTTACATTACATTCACTAGTATGAGTGAGAAAAACATCACGGGGTGGTGCGCAATGTATGGGTGTGTGTTACATTACATTCACTAGTAGGTGTGAGAGAAACATCACGGGGTGGTGCGCATTTTATGGGTGTGTGTCACATTACATTCACTAGTAGGAGTGAGAAAAACATCACGGGGTGGTGTGAATCAGAGGGTCTGAATTAGGATAGGCAGTCAGTGGCAATGTAGGATGGAGAAAAGCACCGCGGGGTGGTCAGCATGGGGAGGTCAGGGAACATGCAGTGGCAATGTAGGATAGGTTTCTGAAAAACATCGCGGGGTGGTGCGCATTGTATGGGTGTGTGTTACATTAGATTCACTAGTAGGAGTGAGAAAAACATCACGGGGTGGTGCGCATTGTATGGGTGTGTGTTACATTAGATTCACTAGTAGGAGTGAGAAAAACATCACGTGTGGTGCGCATTGTATGGGTGTGTGTTACATTACATTCACTAGTAGGAGTGAGAAAAACATCACGGGGTGGTGCGCATTGCATGGGTGTGTGTTACATTACATTCACTAGTAGGAGTGAGAAAAACATCACGGGGTGGTGCGCATTGCATGGGTGTGTGTTACATTACATTCACTAGTAGGTGTGAGAGAAACATCACGGGGTGGTGCGCATTTTATGGGTGTGTGTCACATGATATTCACTAGTAGGAGTGAGAAAAACATCACGGGGTGGTGTGAATCGGAGGGTCTGAATTAGGATAGGCAGTCAGTGGCAATGTAGGATGGAGAAAAGCACCGCGGGGTGGTCAGCATGGGGAGGTCAGGGAACATGCAGTGGCAATGTAGGATAGGTGTCTGAAAAACATCGCGGGGTGGTGCTCATTGTATGGGTGTGTTACATTAGATTCACTAGTAGGAGTGAGAAAAACATCACGGGGTGGTGTGCATTGTATGGGTGTGTGTTACATTAGATTCACTAGTAGGAGTGAGAAAAACATCACGGGGTGGTGCGCATTGTATGGGTGTGTGTTACGTTACATTCACTAGTAGGAGTGAGAAAAACATCACGGGGTGGTGCGCATTGTATTGGTGTGTGTTACATTACATTCACTAGTAGGAGTGAGAAAAACATCACGGGGTGGTGCGCATTGCATGTGTGTGTGTTACATTACATTCACTATTAGGTGTGAGAGAAACATCACGGGGTGGTCGGCATTTTATGGGTGTGTGTCACATTACATTCACTAGTAGATGTGAGAAAAACATCATGGGGTGGTGTGAATCGGAGGGTCTGAATTAGGGTAGGCAGTCAGTGGCAATGTAGGATGGAGAAAAGCACCGCGGGGTGGTCAGCATGGGGAGGTCAGGGAACATGCAGTGGCAATGTAGGATAGGTTTCTGAAAAACATCGCAGGGTGGTGCGCATTGTATGGGTGTGTGTTACATTAGATTCACTAGTAGGAGTGAGAAAAACATCACGGGGTGGTGCGCATTGTATGGGTGTGTGTTACATTAGATTCACTAGTAGGAGTGAGAAAAACATCACGGGGTGGTGCGCATTGTATGGGTGTGTGTTACATTACATTCACTAGTAGGAGTGAGAAAAACATCACGGGGTGGTGCGCATTGTATGGGTGTGTGTTACATTACATTCACTAGTAGGAGTGAGAAAAACATCACGGGGTGGTGCGCATTGTATGGGTGTGTGTTACATTAGATACACTAGTAGGAGTGAGAAAAACATCACGGGGTGGTGCGCATTGTATGGGTGTGTGTTACATTACATTCACTAGTAGGAGTGAGAAAAACATCACGGGGTGGTGCGCATTGTATGGGTGTGTGTTACATTACATTCACTAGTAGGAGTGAGAAAAACATCACGGGGTGGTGCGCATTGTAAGGGTGTGTGTTACATTACATTCACTAGTAGGAGTGAGAAAAACATCACGGGGTAGTGCGCATTGTATGGCTGTGTGTTACATTACATTCACTACTAGGAGTGAGAAAAACATCACGGGGTGGTGCGCATTGTATGGGTGTGTGTTACATTACATTCACTAGTAGGAGTGAGAAAAACATCACGGGGTGGTGCGCATTGTATGGGTGTGTGTTACCTTACATTCACTAGTAGGTGTGAGAGAAACATCACGGGGTGGTGCGCATTTTATGGGTTTGTGTCACATTACATTCACTAGTAGGAGTGAGAAAAACATCACGGGGTGGTGCGCATTGTTTGGGTGTGTGTTACATTACATTCACTAGTAGGAGTGAGAAAAACATCACGGGGTGGTGCGCATTGTATGGGTGTGTGTTACATTACATTCACTAGTAGCAGTGAGAAGAAGATCACGGGGTGGTGCGCATTGTATGGGTGTGTGTCACATTACATTCACTACTAGGAGTGAGAAAAACATCACGGGGTGGTGCGCATTGTATGGGTGTGTGTTACATTACATTCACTACTAGGAGTGAGAAAAACATCACGGGGTGGTGCGCATTGTATGGGTGTGTGTTACATTACATTCACTAGTAGGAGTGAGAAAACCATCACGGGGTGGTACGCATTGTATGGGTGTGTGTTACATTAGATTCACTAGTAGGAGTGAGAAAAACATCACGGGATGGTGCGCATTGTATGGGTGTGTGTTACATTAGATTCACTAGTAGGAGTGAGAAAAACATCACGGGGTGGTGCGCATTGCATGGGTGTGTGTTACATTATATTCACTAGTAGGAGTGAGAAAAACATCACGGGGTGGTGCGCATTGCATGGGTGTGTGTTACATTACATTCACTAGTAGGAGTCAGAAAAACAGCACGGGGTGGTGCGCATTGTATGGCTGTGTGTTACATTACATTCACTAGTAGGAGTGAGAAAAACATCACGGGGTCGTGCGCATTGTATGGGTGTGTGTTACATTAGATTCACTAGTAGGAGTGAGAAAAACATCACGGGGTGGTGCGCATTGTATGGGTGTGTGTTACATTAGATTCACTAGTAGGAGTGAGAAAAACATCAAGCGGGTGGTGCGCATTGTATGGGTGTGTGTTACATTACATTCACTTGTAGCAGTGAGAAAAACATCACGGGGTGGTGCGCATTGTATGGGTGTGTGTTACATTACATTCACTAGTAGGAGTGAGAAAAACATCACGGGGTGGTGAGCATTGTATGGGTGTGTGTTACATTACATTCACTAATAGGAGTGAGAAAAACATCACGGGGTGGTGCGCACTGTATGGGTGTGTGTTACATTACATTCACTAGTAGGAGTGAGAAAAACATCACGGGGTGGTGCGCATTGTATGGGTGTGTGTTACATTACATTCACTAGTAGCAGTGAGAAAAACATCACGGGGTGGTGCGCCTTGTATGGCTGTGTGTTACATTACATTCACTAGTAGGAGTGAGAAAAACATCACGGGGTGGTGCGCATTGTATGGGTGTGTGTTACATTACATTCACTAGTAGGAGTGAGAAAAACATCACGGGGTGGTGCGCATTGTATGGGTGTGTGTTACATTACATTCACTAGTAGGTGTGAGAGAAACATCACGGGGTGGTGCGCATTGTATGCGTGTGTGTCACATTACATTCACTAGTAGGAGTGAGAAAAACATCACGGGGTGGTGTGAATTTGAGGGTCTGAATTAGGATAGGCAGTCAGTGGCAATGTAGGATGGAGAAAAGCACCGCGGGGTGGTCAGCATGGGGAGGTCAGGGAACATGCAGTCGCAATGCAGGACAGGTTTCTGAAAAACATCGCGGGGTGGTGCGCATTTTATGGGTGTGTGTTACATTACATTCACTAGTATAAGTGAGAAAAACATCACGGGGTGGTGCGCATTGCATGGGTGTGTGTTACATTACATTCACTAGTAGGAGTGAGAAAAACATCACGGGGTGGTGCGCATTGTATGGGTGTGTGTTACATTACATTCACTAGTAAGAGTGAGAAAAACATCACGGGGTGGTGCGCATTGTATGGGTGTGTGTTACATTAGATTCACTAGTAGGAGTGAGAAAAACATCACGGGGTGGTGCGCATCTTATGGGTGTGTGTCACATTACATTCACTAGTAGGAGTGAGAAAAACATCACGGGGTGGTGCGCATTGTATGGGTGTGTGTTACATTACATTCACTAGTAGGAGTGAGAAAAACATCACGGGTGGTGCGCATTGTTTGGGTGTGTGTTACATTACATTCACTAGTAGGAGTGAGAAAAACATCACGGGGTGGTGCGCATAGTATGGGTGTGTGTTACATTACATTCACTAGTAGCAGTGAGAAAAACATCACGGGGTGGTGCGCATTGTAAGCGTGTGTGTTACATTACATAAACTACTAGGAATGAGAAAAACATCACGGGGTGGTGCGCATTGTATGGGTGTGTGTTACATTACATTCACTACTAGGAGTGAGAAAAACATCACAGGGTGGTGCGCATTGTATGGGTGTGTGTTACATTACATTCACTAGTATGAGTGAGAAAAACATCACGGGGTGGTGCGCAATGTATGGGTGTGTGTTACATTCCATTCACTAGTAGGTGTGAGAGAAACATCACGGGGTGGTGCGCATTTTATGGGTGTGTGTCACATTACATTCACTAGTAGGAGTGAGAAAAACATCACGGGGTGGTGTGAATCAGAGGGTCTGAATTAGGATAGGCAGTCAGTGGCAATGTAGGATGGAGAAAAGCACCGCGGGGTGGTCAGCATGGGGAGGTCAGGGAACATGCAGTGGCAATGTAGGATAGGTTTCTGAAAAACATCGCGGGGTGGTGCGCATTGTATGGGTGTGTGTTACATTAGATTCACTAGTAGGAGTGAGAAAAACATCTCGGGGTGGTGCGCATTGTATGGGTGTGTGTTACATTAGATTCACTAGTAGGAGTGAGAAAAACATCACGTGGTGGTGCGCATTGTATGGGTGTGTGTTACATTACATTCACTAGTAGGAGTGAGAAAAACATCACGGGGTGGTGCGCATTGCATGGGTGTGTGTTACATTACATTCACTAGTAGGAGTGAGAAAAACATCACGGGGTGGTGCGCATTGCATGGGTGTGTGTTACATTACATTCACTAGTAGGTGTGAGAGAAACATCACGGGGTGGTGCGCATTTTATGGGTGTGTGTCACATGATATTCACTAGTAGGAGTGAGAAAAACATCACGGGGTGGTGTGAATCAGAGGGTCTGAATTAGGATAGGCAGTCAGTGGCAATGTAGGATGGAGAAAAGCACCGCGGGGTGGTCAGCATGGGGAGGTCAGGGAACATGCAGTGGCAATGTAGGATAGGTTTCTGAAAAACATCGCGGGGTGGTGCGCATTGTATGGGTGTGTTACATTAGATTCACTAGTAGTAGTGAGAAAAACATCACGGGGTGGTGTGCATTGTATGGGTGTGTGTTACATTAGATTCACTAGTAGGAGTGAGAAAAACATCACGGGGTGGTGCGCATTGTATGGGTGTGTGTTACGTTACATTCACTAGTAGGAGTGAGAAAAACATCACGGGGTGGTGCGCATTGCATTGGTGTGTGTTACATTACATTCACTAGTAGGAGTGAGAAAAACATCACTGGGTGGTGCGCATTGCATGTGTGTGTGTTACATTACATTCACTATTAGGTGTGAGAGAAACATCACGGGGTGGTCGGCATTTTATGGGTGTGTGTCACATTACATTCACTAGTAGAAGTGAGAAAAACATCATGGGGTGGTGTGAATCGGAGGGTCTGAATTAGGGTAGGCAGTCAGTGGCAATGTAGGATGGAGAAAAGCACCGCGGGGTGGTCAGCATGGGGAGGTCAGGGAACATGCAGTGGCAATGTAGGATAGGTTTCTGAAAAACATCGCAGGGTGGTGCGCATTGTATGGGTGTGTTTTACATTAGATTCACTAGTAGGAGTGAGAAAAACATCACGGGGTGGTGCGCATTGTATGGGTGTGTGTTACATTAGATTCACTAGTAGGAGTGAGAAAAACATCACGGGGTGGTGCCCATTGTATTGTTGTGTGTTACATTACATTCACTAGTAGGAGTGAGAAAAACATCACGGGGTGGTGCGCATTGTATGGGTGTGTGTTACATTACATTCACTAGTAGGAGTGAGAAAAACATCACGGGATGGTGCGCATTGTATGGGTGTGTGTTACATTACATTCACTAGTAGGAGTGAGAAAAACATCACGGGGTGGTGCGCATTGTATGGGTGTGTGTTACATTACATTCACTAGTAGGAGTGAGAAAAACATCACGGGGTGGTGCGCATTGTAAGGGTGTGTGTTACATTACATTCACTAGTAGGAGTGAGAAAAACATCACGGGGTAGTGCGCATTGTATGGCTGTGTGTTACATTACATTCACTACTAGGAGTGAGAAAAACATCACGGGGTGGTGCGCATTGTATGGGTGTGTGTTACATTACATTCACTAGTAGGAGTGAGAAAAACATCACGGGGTGGTGCGCATTGTATGGGTGTGTGTTACCTTACATTCACTAGTAGGTGTGAGAGAAACATCACGGGGTGGTGCGCATTTTATGGGTTTGTGTCACATTACATTCACTAGTAGGAGTGAGAAAAACATCACGGGGTGGTGCGCATTGTTTGGGTGTGTGTTACATTACATTCACTAGTAGGAGTGAGAAAAACATCACGGGGTGGTGCGCATTGTATGGGTGTGTGTTACATTACATTCACTAGTAGCAGTGAGAAGAAGATCACGGGGTGGTGCGCATTGTATGGGTGTGTGTCACATTACATTCACTACTAGGAGTGAGAAAAACATCACGGGGTGGTGCGCATTGTATGGGTGTGTGTTACATTACATTCACTACTAGGAGTGAGAAAAACATCACGGGGTGGTGCGCATTGTATGGGTGTGTGTTACATTACATTCACTAGTAGGAGTGAGAAAACCATCACGGGGTGGTACGCATTGTATGGGTGTGTGTTACATTAGATTCACTAGTAGGAGTGAGAAAAACATCACGGGATGGTGCGCATTGTATGGGTGTGTGTTACATTAGATTCACTAGTAGGAGTGAGAAAAACATCACGGGGTGGTGCGCATTGCATGGGTGTGTGTTACATTATATTCACTAGTAGGAGTGAGAAAAACATCACGGGGTGGTGCGCATTGCATGGGTGTGTGTTACATTACATTCACTAGTAGGAGTCAGAAAAACAGCACGGGGTGGTGCGCATTGTATGGCTGTGTGTTACATTACATTCACTAGTAGGAGTGAGAAAAACATCACGGGGTCGTGCGCATTGTATGGGTGTGTGTTACATTAGATTCACTAGTAGGAGTGAGAAAAACATCACGGGGTGGTGCGCATTGTATGGGTGTGTGTTACATTAGATTCACTAGTAGGAGTGAGAAAAACATCAAGCGGGTGGTGCGCATTGTATGGGTGTGTGTTACATTACATTCACTTGTAGCAGTGAGAAAAACATCACGGGGTGGTGCGCATTGTATGGGTGTGTGTTACATTACATTCACTAGTAGGAGTGAGAAAAACATCACGGGGTGGTGAGCATTGTATGGGTGTGTGTTACATTACATTCACTAGTAGGAGTGAGAAAAACATCACGGGGTGGTGCGCACTGTATGGGTGTGTGTTACATTACATTCACTAGTAGGAGTGAGAAAAACATCACGGGGTGGTGCGCATTGTATGGGTGTGTGTTACATTACATTCACTAGTAGCAGTGAGAAAAACATCACGGGGTGGTGCGCCTTGTATGGCTGTGTGTTACATTACATTCACTAGTAGGAGTGAGAAAAACATCACGGGGTGGTGCGCATTGTATGGGTGTGTGTTACATTACATTCACTAGTAGGAGTGAGAAAAACATCACGGGGTGGTGCGCATTGTATGGGTGTGTGTTACATTACATTCACTAGTAGGTGTGAGAGAAACATCACGGGGTGGTGCGCATTGTATGCGTGTGTGTCACATTACATTCACTAGTAGGAGTGAGAAAAACATCACGGGGTGGTGTGAATTTGAGGGTCTGAATTAGGATAGGCAGTCAGTGGCAATGTAGGATGGAGAAAAGCACCGCGGGGTGGTCAGCATGGGGAGGTCAGGGAACATGCAGTCGCAATGCAGGACAGGTTTCTGAAAAACATCGCGGGGTGGTGCGCATTTTATGGGTGTGTGTTACATTACATTCACTAGTATAAGTGAGAAAAACATCACGGGGTGGTGCGCATTGCATGGGTGTGTGTTACATTACATTCACTAGTAGGAGTGAGAAAAACATCACGGGGTGGTGCGCATTGTATGGGTGTGTGTTACATTACATTCACTAGTAAGAGTGAGAAAAACATCACGGGGTGGTGCGCATTGTATGGGTGTGTGTTACATTAGATTCACTAGTAGGAGTGAGAAAAACATCACGGGGTGGTGCGCATCTTATGGGTGTGTGTCACATTACATTCACTAGTAGGAGTGAGAAAAACATCACGGGGTGGTGCGCATTGTATGGGTGTGTGTTACATTACATTCACTAGTAGGAGTGAGAAAAACATCACGGGTGGTGCGCATTGTTTGGGTGTGTGTTACATTACATTCACTAGTAGGAGTGAGAAAAACATCACGGGGTGGTGCGCATAGTATGGGTGTGTGTTACATTACATTCACTAGTAGCAGTGAGAAAAACATCACGGGGTGGTGCGCATTGTAAGCGTGTGTGTTACATTACATAAACTACTAGGAATGAGAAAAACATCACGGGGTGGTGCGCATTGTATGGGTGTGTGTTACATTACATTCACTACTAGGAGTGAGAAAAACATCACAGGGTGGTGCGCATTGTATGGGTGTGTGTTACATTACATTCACTAGTATGAGTGAGAAAAACATCACGGGGTGGTGCGCAATGTATGGGTGTGTGTTACATTCCATTCACTAGTAGGTGTGAGAGAAACATCACGGGGTGGTGCGCATTTTATGGGTGTGTGTCACATTACATTCACTAGTAGGAGTGAGAAAAACATCACGGGGTGGTGTGAATCAGAGGGTCTGAATTAGGATAGGCAGTCAGTGGCAATGTAGGATGGAGAAAAGCACCGCGGGGTGGTCAGCATGGGGAGGTCAGGGAACATGCAGTGGCAATGTAGGATAGGTTTCTGAAAAACATCGCGGGGTGGTGCGCATTGTATGGGTGTGTGTTACATTAGATTCACTAGTAGGAGTGAGAAAAACATCTCGGGGTGGTGCGCATTGTATGGGTGTGTGTTACATTAGATTCACTAGTAGGAGTGAGAAAAACATCACGTGGTGGTGCGCATTGTATGGGTGTGTGTTACATTACATTCACTAGTAGGAGTGAGAAAAACATCACGGGGTGGTGCGCATTGCATGGGTGTGTGTTACATTACATTCACTAGTAGGAGTGAGAAAAACATCACGGGGTGGTGCGCATTGCATGGGTGTGTGTTACATTACATTCACTAGTAGGTGTGAGAGAAACATCACGGGGTGGTGCGCATTTTATGGGTGTGTGTCACATGATATTCACTAGTAGGAGTGAGAAAAACATCACGGGGTGGTGTGAATCAGAGGGTCTGAATTAGGATAGGCAGTCAGTGGCAATGTAGGATGGAGAAAAGCACCGCGGGGTGGTCAGCATGGGGAGGTCAGGGAACATGCAGTGGCAATGTAGGATAGGTTTCTGAAAAACATCGCGGGGTGGTGCGCATTGTATGGGTGTGTTACATTAGATTCACTAGTAGTAGTGAGAAAAACATCACGGGGTGGTGTGCATTGTATGGGTGTGTGTTACATTAGATTCACTAGTAGGAGTGAGAAAAACATCACGGGGTGGTGCGCATTGTATGGGTGTGTGTTACGTTACATTCACTAGTAGGAGTGAGAAAAACATCACGGGGTGGTGCGCATTGCATTGGTGTGTGTTACATTACATTCACTAGTAGGAGTGAGAGAAACATCACGGGGTGGTGCGCATTGTATGGGTGTGTGTTACGTTACATTCACTAGTAGGAGTGAGAAAAACATCACTGGGTGGTGCGCATTGCATGTGTGTGTGTTACATTACATTCACTATTAGGTGTGAGAGAAACATCACGGGGTGGTCGGCATTTTATGGGTGTGTGTCACATTACATTCACTAGTAGAAGTGAGAAAAACATCATGGGGTGGTGTGAATCGGAGGGTCTGAATTAGGGTAGGCAGTCAGTGGCAATGTAGGATGGAGAAAAGCACCGCGGGGTGGTCAGCATGGGGAGGTCAGGGAACATGCAGTGGCAATGTAGGATAGGTTTCTGAAAAACATCGCAGGGTGGTGCGCATTGTATGGGTGTGTTTTACATTAGATTCACTAGTAGGAGTGAGAAAAACATCACGGGGTGGTGCGCATTGTATGGGTGTGTGTTACATTAGATTCACTAGTAGGAGTGAGAAAAACATCACGGGGTGGTGCCCATTGTATTGTTGTGTGTTACATTACATTCACTAGTAGGAGTGAGAAAAACATCACGGGGTGGTGCGCATTGTATGGGTGTGTGTTACATTACATTCACTAGTAGGAGTGAGAAAAACATCACGGGATGGTGCGCATTGTATGGGTGTGTGTTACATTACATTCACTAGTAGGAGTGAGAAAAACATCACGGGGTGGTGCGCATTGTATGGGTGTGTGTTACATTACATTCACTAGTAGGAGTGAGAAAAACATCACGGGGTGGTGCGCATTGTATGGTTGTGTGTTACATTAGATTCACTAGTAGGAGTGAGAAAATCATCACGGGGTGGTGCGCATTGTATGGGTGTGTGTTACATTACATTCACTAGTAGGAGTGAGAAAAACATCAAGGGGTGGTGCGCATTTCAAGGGTGTGTGTTACATTACATTCACTAGTAGGAGTGAGAAAAACATCACGTGGTGGTGCGCATTGCATGGGTGTGTGTTACATTAGATTCACTAGTAGGAGTGAGAAAAACATCACGGGGTGGTGCGCATTGTATGGGTGTGTGTTACATTACATTCACCAGTAGGAGTGAGAAAAACATCACGGGGTTATGGGCATTGTATGGGTGTGTGTTACATTACATTCACTAGTAGGAGTGAGAAAAACATCACGGGGTGGTGCGCATTGTATGGGTGTGTGTTACATTACATTCACTAGAAGGAGTGAGAAAAACACCACAGGGTGGTGCGCATTGTATGGGTGTGTGTTACATTACATTCACTAGTAGGAGTGAGAAAAACACCACGGGGTGGTGCGCATTGTATGGGTGTGTGTTACATTACATTCACTAGTAGGAGTGAGAAATACATCACGGTGTGGTGCGCATTGTATGGGTGTGTGTTACATTAGATTCACTAGTAGGAGTGAGAAAAATATCACGGGGTGGTGCGAATTGTATGGGTGTGTGTTACATTACATTCACTAGTAGGAGTGAGAAAAACATCACGGGGTGGTGCGCATTGTATGGGTGTGTGTTACATTAGATTCACTAGTAGGAGTGAGAAAAACATCACGGGGTGGTGCACATTGTATGGGTGTGTGTTACATTACATTCACTAGTAGGAGTGAGAAAAACATCACGGGGTGGTGCGCATTGTATGGGTGTGTGTTACATTACATTCACTAGTAGGAGTGAGAAAAACATCAAGGGGTGGTGCGCATTGTATGGGTGTGTGTTACATTAGATACACTAGTAGGAGTGAGAAAAACATCACGGGGTGGTGCGCATTGTATGGGTGTGTGTTACATTACATTCACTAGTAGGAGTGAGAAAAACATCACGGGGTGGTGCGCATTGTATGGGTGTGTGTTACATTAGATTCACTAGTAGGAGTGAGAAAAACATCACGGGGTGGTGCGCATTGTATGGGTGTGTGTTACATTAGATTCACTAGTAGGAGTGAGAAAAACATCACGGGGTGGTGCGCATTGTATGGGTGTGTGTTACATTAGATTCACTAGTAGGAGAGAGAAAAACATCACGGGGTGGTGCACATTGTATGGGTGTGTGTTACATTACATTCACTAGTAGGAGTGAGAAAAACATCACGGGGTGGTGCGCATTGTATGGGTGTGTGTTACATTACATTCACTAGTAGGAGTGAGAAAAACATCACGGGGTGGTGCGCATTGTATGGGTGTGTGTTACATTACATTCACTAGTAGGAGTGAGAAAAACATCACGGGGTGGTGGCATTGTATGGGTGTGTGTTACATTAAATTCACTAGTAGGAGTGAGAAAAACATCAAGGGGTGGTGCGCATTGTATGGGTGTGTGTTACATTACATTCACTAGTAGGAGTGAGAAAAACATCACGGGGTGGTGCGCATTGTATGGGTGTGTGTTACATTACATTCACTAGTAGGAGTGAGAAAACCATCACGGGGTGGTGCGCATTGTATGGGTGTGTGTTACATTACATTCACTACTAGGAGTGAGAAACCCATCACGGGGTGGTGCGCATTGTATGGGTGTGTGTTACATTACATTCACTAGTAGGATTGAGAAAAACATCAAGGGGTGGTGCGCATTGTATGGGTGTGTGTTACATTACATTCACTAGTAGGAGTGAGAAAAACATCACGGGGTTTTGCGCATTGTATAGGTGTGTGTTACATTACATTCACTAGTAGGAGTGAGAAAAACATCACGGGGTGGTGCGCATTGTATGGGTGTGTGTTACATTACATTCACTAGTAGCAGTGAGAAAAACATCACGGGGTGGTGCGCATTGTATGGGTGTGTGTTACATTACATTCACTAGTATCAGTGAGAAAAACATCACGGGGTGGTGCGCATTGTATGGGTGTGTGTTACATTACATTCACTAGTATCAGTGAGAAAAACATCACGGGGTGGTGCGCATTGTATGGGTGTGTGTTACATTAGATTCACTAGTAGGAGTGAGAAAAACATCACGGGGTGGTGCGCATTGTATGGGTGTGTGTTACATTAGATTCACTAGTAGGAGTGAGAAAAACATCACGGGGTGGTGCGCATTGTATGGGTGTGTGTTACATTAGATTCATCAGTAGGAGTGAGAAAAACATCACGGGGTGGTGCGCATTGTATGGGTGTGTGTTAAATTACTTTCACTAGTAGGAGTGAGAAAAACATCACGGGGTGGTGCGCATTGTATGGGTGTGTGTTACATTACATTCACTAATAGGAGTGAGAAAAACATCACGGGGTGATGTGAATCGGAGTGTCTGAATTAGGATAGGCAGTGAGTGGCAATGTAGGAGGGAGGAAGCACCGCGGGGTGGTCAGCATGGGGAGGTCAGGGAACATGCATTGGCAATGTAGGATAGGTTTCTTAAAAACATCGCGGGGTGGTGCGCATTGTATGGGTGTGTGTTACTTTAGATTCACTAGTAGGAGTGAGAAAAACATCACGGGGTGGTGCGCATTGTATGGGTGTGTGTTACATTACATTCACTAGTAGGAGTGAGAAAAACATCACGAGTTGGTGCGCATTGTATGGGTGTGTGTTACATTACATTCACTAGTAGGAGTGAGAAAAACATCACGGGGTGGTGCGCATTGTATGGGTGTGTGGTACATTACATTCACTAGTAGGGTGAGAAAAACATCACGGGGTGGTGTGAATTGGAGGGTCTGAATTAGGATACGCAGTGAGTGGCAATGTAGGATGGAGAAAAGCACCGCGGGGTGGTCAGCATGGGGAGGTCAGGGAACATGCAGTGGCAATGTAGGATAGGTTTCTGAAAAACAGCACGGGGTGGTGCGCATTGCACGGGTTTGTGTTACATTACATTCACTAGTAGCAGTGAGAAAAACATCACGGGGTGGTGCGCATTGTATGTGTTTGTGTTACATTACATTCACTAGTATCAGTGAGAAAAACATCACGGGGGGGTGCGCATTGTATGGGTGTGTGTTACATTACATTCACTAGTATCAGTGAGAAAAACATCACGGTGTGGAGCGCATTGTATGGGTGTGTGTTACATTACATTCACTAGTAGGAGTGAGAAAAACATCACGGGGTGGTGCGCATTGTATGGGTGTGTGTTACATTACATTCACCAGTAGGAGTGAGAAAAACATCACAGGGTGGTGCGCATTGTATGGCTGTGTGTTACATTAGATTCACCAGTAGGAGTGAGAAAAACATCACGGGGTGGTGCGCATTGTATGGGTGTGTGTTACATTAAATTCACTAGTAGGAGTGAGAAAAACATCACGGGGTGGTGCGCATTGTATGGGTGTGTGTTACATTACATTCACTAGTAGGAGTGTGAAAAACATCACGGGGTGGTGCGCATTGTATGGGTGTGTGTTACATTACATTCACTAGTAGGAGTGAGAAAAACATCACGGGGTGGTGCGCATTGTATGGGTGTGTGTTGCATTACATTCACTAGTAGGAGTGAGAAAAACATCACGGGGTGGTGCGCATTGTATGGGTGTGTGTTACATTACATTCACTAGTAGCAGTGAGAAAAACATTACTGGGTGGTGCGCATTGTATGGTTGTGTGTTACATTAGATTCACTAGAAGGAGTGCTAAAAACATCACGGGGTGGTGCGCATTGTATGGGTGTGTGTTACATTACATTCAGTAGTAGGAGTGAGAAAAACATCAGGGGGTGGTGCGCATTGTATGGGTGTGTGTTACATTTGATTCACTAGTAGGAGTGAGAAAAACATCACGGGGTGGTTCGCATTGTATGGGTGTGTGTTACATTACATTCACTAGTAGGAGTGAGAAAAACATCACGGGGTGGTGCGCATTGTATGGGTGTGTGTAACATTACATTCACCAGTAGGAGTGAGAAAAACATCACGGGGTGGTGCTCATTGTATGGGTGTGTGTTACATTACATTCACCACTAGGAGTGAGAAAAACATCACGGTGTGGTGCGCATTGTATGGGTGTGTGTTACATTACATTCACCAGTAGGAGTGAGAAAAACATCACGGGGTGGTGTGCATTGTATGGGTGTGTGTTACATTACATTCACCAGTAGGAGTGAGAAAAACATCACGGGGTGGTGCGCATTGTATGGGTGTGTGTTACATTAGATTCACCAGTAGGAGTGAGAAAAACATCACGGGGTGGTGCGCATTGTATGGGTGTGTGTTACATTACATTCACTAATAGGAGTGAGAAAAACATCACGGGGTGATGTGAATCGGAGTGTCTGAATTAGGATAGGCAGTGAGTGGCAATGTAGGAGGGAGGAAGCACCGCGGGGTGGTCAGCATGGGGAGGTCAGGAAACATGCATTGGCAATGTAGGATAGGTTTCTTAAAAACATCGCGGGGTGGTGCGCATTGTATGGGTGTGTGTTACTTTAGATTCACTAGTAGGAGTGAGAAAAACATCACGGGGTGGTGCGCATTGTATGGGTGTGTGTTACATTACATTCACTAGTAGGAGTGAGAAAAACATCACGGGGTGGTGCGCATTGTATGGGTGTGTGTTACATTACATTCACTAGTAGGAGTGAGAAAAACATCACGGGGTGGTGCGCATTGTATGGGTGTGTGTTACATTACATTCACTAGTAGGAGTGAGAAAAACATCACGTGGTGGTGCGCATTGTATGGGTGTGTGTTACATTACATTCACTAGAAGGAGTGAGAAAAACACCACAGGGTGGTGCGCATTGTATGGGTGTGTGTTACATTACATTCACTAGTAGGAGTGAGAAAAACACCACGGGGTGGTGCGCATTGTATGGGTGTGTGTTACATTACATTCACTAGTAGGAGAGAGAAAAACATCACGGGGTGGTGCGCATTGTATGGGTGTGTGTTACATTAAATTCATTAGTAGGAGTGAGAAAAACATCACGGGGTGGTGCGCATTGTATGGGTGTGTGTTACATTACATTCACTAGTAGGAGTGAGAAAAACATCACGGGGTGGTGCGCATTGTATGGGTGTGTGTTACATTACATTCACTAGTAGGAGTGAGAAAAGCATCACGGGGTGGTGCGCATTGTATGGGTGTGTGTTACATTACATTCACTAGTAGGAGTGAGAAAACCATCACGGGGTGGTGCGCATTGTATGGGTGTGTGTTACATTACATTCACTACTAGGAGTGAGAAAAACATCACGGGGTGGTGCGCATTGTATGGGTGACTGTTACATTACATTCACTAGTAGGATTGAGAAAAACATCAAGGGGTGGTGCGAATTGTATGGGTGTGTGTTACATTACATTCACTAGTAGGAGTGAGAAAAACATCACGGGGTGTTGCGCATTGTATGGGTGTGTGTTACATTACATTCACTAGTATGAGTGAGAAAAACATCACGGGGTGGTGCGCATTGTATGGGTGTGTGTTACATTACATTCACTAGTAGCAGTGAGAAAAACATCACGGGGTGGTGCGCATTGTATGGGTGTGTGTTACATTACATTCACTAGTATCAGTGAGAAAAACATCACGGGGTGGTGCGCATTGTATGGGTGTGTGTTACATTACATTCACTAGTATCAGTGAGAAAAACATCACGGGGTGGTGCGCATTGTATGGGTGTGTGTTACATTAGATTCACTAGTAGGAGTGAGAAAAACATCACGGGGTGGTGCGCATTGTATGGGTGTGTGTTACATTAGATTCATCAGTAGGAGTGAGAAAAACATCACGGGGTGGTGCGCATTGTATGGGTGTGTGTTAAATTACTTTCACTAGTAGGAGTGAGAAAAACATCACGGGGTGGTGCGCATTGTATGGGTGTGTGTTACATTACATTCACTAATAGGAGTGAGAAAAACATCACGGGGTGATGTGAATCGGAGTGTCTGAATTAGGATAGGCAGTGAGTGGCAATGTAGGAGGGAGGAAGCACCGCGGGGTGGTCAGCATGGGGAGGTCAGGGAACATGCATTGGCAATGTAGGATAGGTTTCTTAAAAACATCGCGGGGTGGTGCGCATTGTATGGGTGTGTGTTACATTACATTCACTAGTAGGAGTGAGAAAAACATCACGGGGTGGTGCGCATTGTATGGGTGTGTGTTACATTACATTCACTAGTAGGAGTGAGAAAAACATCACGGGGTGGTGCGCATTGTATGGGTGTGTGGTACATTACATTCACTAGTAGGGTGAGAAAAACATCACGGGGTGGTGTGAATCGGAGGGTCTGAATTAGGATACGCAGTGAGTGGCAATGTAGGATGGAGAAAAGCACCGCGGGGTGGTCAGCATGGGGAGGTCAGGGAACATGCTGTGGCAATGTAGGATAGGTTTCTGAAAAACATCACGGGGTGGTGCGCATTGCACGGGTGTGTGTTACATTACATTCACTAGTAGCAGTGAGAAAAACATCACGGGGTGGTGCGCATTGTATGTGTTTGTGTTACATTACATTCACTAGTATCAGTGAGAAAAACATCACGGGGTGGTGCGCATTGTATGGGTGTGTGTTACATTACATTCACTAGTATCAGTGAGAAAAACATCACGGGGTGGAGCGCATTGTATGGGTGTGTGTTACATTACATTCACTAGTAGGAGTGAGAAAAACATCACGGGGTGGTGCGCATTGTATAGGTGTGTGTTACATTACATTCACCAGTAGGAGTGAGAAAAACATCACAGGGTGGTGCGCATTGTATGGGTGTGTGTTACATTAGATTCACCAGTAGGAGTGAGAAAAACATCACGGGGTGGTGCGCATTGTATGGGTGTGTGTTAAATTACTTTCACTAGTAGGAGTGAGAAAAACATCACGGTGTGGTGCGCATTGTATGGGTGTGTGTTACATTAAATTCACTAGTAGGAGTGAGAAAAACATCACGGGGTGGTGCGCATTGTATGGGTGTGTGTTACATTACATTCACTAGTAGGAGTGTGAAAAACATCACGGGGTGGTGCGCATTGTATGGGTGTGTGTGTTACATTACATTCACTAGTAGGAGTGAGAAAAACATCACGGGGTGGTGCGCATTGTATTGGTGTGTGTTACATTACATTCACTAGTAGGAGTGAGAAAAACATCACGGGGTGGTGCGCATTGTATGGGTGTGTGTTACATTACATTCACTACTAGGAGTGAGAAAAACATAACGGGGTGGTGTGAATCAGAGGGTCTGAATTAGGATAGGCAGTGAGTGGCAATGTAGGATGGAGAAAAGCACTGCGGGGTGGTCAGCATGGGGAGTTTAGGGAACATGCAGTGGCAATGTAGGATAGGTTTCTGAAAAACTTCGCGGGGTGGTGCGCATTGTATGGGTGTGTGTTACATTAGATTCACTAGTAGGAGTGAGAAAAACATCACGGGGTGGTGCGCATTATATGGGTGTGTGTTACATTACATTCACTAATAGGATTGAGAAAAACATCTCGGGGTGGTGCGCATTGTATGGGTGTGTGTTACATTAGATTCACTAGTAGGAGTGAGAAAAACATCACGGGGTGGTGCGCATTGTATGGGTGTGTGTTACATTACATTCCCTAGTAGGAGTGAGAAAAACATCACGGGTGGTGCGCATTGTATGGGTGTGTGTTACATTAGATTCACTAGTAGGAGTGAGAAAAACATCACGGGGTGGTGCGCATTGTATGGGTGTGTGTTACATTACATTCACTAGTAGGAGTGAGAAAAACATCACGGGGTGGTGCGCATTGTATGGGTGTGTGTTACATTAGATTCACTAGTAGGAGTGAGAAAAACATCACGGGGTGGTGCGCATTGTATGGGTGTGTGTTACATTAGATTCATCAGTAGGAGTGAGAAAAACATCACGGGGTGGTGCGCATTGTATGGGTGTGTGTTAAATTACTTTCACTAGTAGGAGTGAGAAAAACATCACGGGGTGGTGCGCATTGTATGGGTGTGTGTTACATTACATTCACTAATAGGAGTGAGAAAAACATCACGGGGTGATGTGAATCGGAGTGTCTGAATTAGGATAGGCAGTGAGTGGCAATGTAGGAGGGAGGAAGCACCGCGGGGTGGTCAGCATGGGGAGGTCAGGGAACATGCATTGGCAATGTAGGATAGGTTTCTTAAAAACATCGCGGGGTGGTGCGCATTGTATGGGTGTGTGTTACATTACATTAACTAGTAGGAGTGAGAAAAACATCACGGGGTGGTGCGCATTGTATGGGTGTGTGTTACATTACATTCACTAGTAGGAGTGAGAAAAACATCACGGGGTGGTGCGCATTGTATGGGTGTGTGGTACATTACATTCACTAGTAGGGTGAGAAAAACATCACGGGGTGGTGTGAATCGGAGGGTCTGAATTAGGATACGCAGTGAGTGGCAATGTAGGATGGAGAAAAGCACCGCGGGGTGGTCAGCATGGGGAGGTCAGGGAACATGCAGTGGCAATGTAGGATAGGTTTCTGAAAAACATCACGGGGTGGTGCGCATTGCACGGGTGTGTGTTACATTACATTCACTAGTAGCAGTGAGAAAAACATCACGGGGTGGTGCGCATTGTATGTGTTTGTGTTACATTACATTCACTAGTATCAGTGAGAAAAACATCACGGGGTGGTGCGCATTGTATGGGTGTGTGTTACATTACATTCACTAGTATCAGTGAGAAAAACATCACGGGGTAGAGCGCATTGTATGGGTGTGTGTTACATTACATTCACTAGTAGGAGTGAGAAAAACATCACGGGGTGGTGCGCATTGTATAGGTGTGTGTTACATTACATTCACCAGTAGGAGTGAGAAAAACATCACAGGGTGGTGCGCATTGTATGGGTGTGTGTTACATTAGATTCACCAGTAGGAGTGAGAAAAACATCACGGGGTGGTGCGCATTGTATGGGTGTGTGTTAAATTACTTTCACTAGTAGGAGTGAGAAAAACATCACGGTGTGGTGCGCATTGTATGGGTGTGTGTTACATTAAATTCACTAGTAGGAGTGAGAAAAACATCACCGGGTGGTGCGCATTGTATGGGTGTGTGTTACATTACATTCACTAGTAGGAGTGAGAAAAACATCACGCAGTGGTGCGCATTGTATGGGTGTGTGTTACATTACATTCACTAGTAGGAGTGAGAAAAACATCACGGGGTGGTGCGCATTGTATGGGTGTGTGTTACATTAGATTCACTAGCAGGAGTGAGAAAAACATCACGGGGTGGTGCGCATTGTATGGGTGTGTGTTACATTACATTCACTAGTAGGAGTGAGAAAAACATCACGGGATGGTGCGCATTGTATGGGTGTGTGTTACATTACATTCACCAATAGGAGTGAGAAAAACATCACGGGGTGGTGCGCATTGTATGGGTGTGTGTTACATTACATTCACCACTAGGAGTGAGAAAAACATCACGGTGTGGTGCGCATTGTATGGGTGTGTGTTACATTAGATTCACCAGTAGGAGTGAGAAAAACATCACGGGGTGGTGCGCATTGTATGGGTGTGTGTTACATTACATTGACCAGTAGGAGTGAGAAAAACATCACGGGGTGGTGCGCATTGTATGGGTGTGTGTTACATTAGATTCACCAGTAGGAGTGAGAAAAACATCACGGGGTGGTGCGCATTGTATGGGTGTGTGTTAAATTACTTTCACTAGTAGGAGTGAGAAAACATCACGGGGTGGTGCGCATTGTATGGGTGTGTGTTAAATTACATTCACTAGTAGGAGTGAGAAAAACATCACGGGGTGGTGCGCATTGTATGGGTGTGTGTTACATTACATTCACTAGTAGGAGTGAGAAAAACATCACGGGGTGGTGCGCATTGTATGGGTGTGTGTTACATTACATTCACTACTAGGAGTGAGAAAAACATAACGGGGTGGTGTGAATCAGAGGGTCTGAATTAGGATAGGCAGTGAGTGGCAATGTAGGATGGAGAAAAGCACTGCGGGGTGGTCAGCATGGGGAGTTTAGGGAACATGCAGTGGCAATGTAGGATAGGTTTCTGAAAAACTTCGCGGGGTGGTGCGCATTGTATGGGTGTGTGTTACATTAGATTCACTAGTAGGAGTGAGAAAAACATCACGGGGTGGTGCGCATTATATGGGTGTGTGTTACATTACATTCACTAATAGGATTGAGAAAAACATCACGGGGTGGTGCGCATTGTATGGGTGTGTGTTACATTAGATTCACTAGTAGGAGTGAGAAAAACATCACGGGGTGGTGCGCATTGTATGGGTGTGTGTTACATTACATTCACTAGTAGGAGTGAGAAAAACATCACGGGTGGTGCGCATTGTATGGGTGTGTGTTACATTAGATTCACTAGTAGGAGTGAGAAAAACATCACGGGGTGGTGCGCATTGTATGGGTGTGTGTTACATTACATTCACTAGTAGGAGTGAGAAAAACATCACGGGGTGGTGCGCATTGTATGGGTGTGTGTTACATTACATTCACTAGAAGGAGTGAGAAAAACATCACGGGGTGGTGCACATTGTATGGGTGTGTGATACATTACATTCACTAGTAGGAGTGAGAAAAACATCACGGGGTGGTGCGCATTGTATGGGTGTGTGTTACATTACATTCACTAGTAGGAGTGAGAAAAACATCACGGGGTGGTGCGCATTGTATGGGTGTGTGTTACATTAGATACACTAGTAGGAGTGAGAAAAACATCACGGGGTGGTGCGCATTGTATGGGTGTGTGTTACATTACATTCACTAGTAGGAGTGAGAAAAACATCACGGGGTGGTGCGCATTGTATGGGTGTGTGTTACATTAGATTCACTAGTAGGAGTGAGAAAAACATCACGGGGTGGTGCGCATTGTATGGGTGTGTGTTACATTAGATTCACTAGTAGGAGTGAGAAAAACATCACGGGGTGGTGCGCATTGTATGGGTGTGTGTTACATTAGATTCACTAGTAGGAGTGAGAAAAACATCACGGGGTGGTGCACATTGTATGGGTGTGTGTTACATTACATTCACTAGTAGGAGTGAGAAAAACATCACGGGGTGATGCGCATTGTATCGGTGTGTGTTACATTACATTCACTAGTAGGAGTGAGAAAAACATCACGGGGTGGTGCGCATTGTATGGGTGTGTGTTACATTACATTCACTAATAGGAGTGAGAAAAACATCACGGGGTGATGTGAATCGGAGTGTCTGAATTAGGATAGGCAGTGAGTGGCAATGTAGGAGGGAGGAAGCACCGCGGGGTGGTCAGCATGGGGAGGTCAGGAAACATGCATTGGCAATGTAGGATAGGTTTCTTAAAAACATCGCGGGGTGGTGCGCATTGTATGGGTGTGTGTTACTTTAGATTCACTAGTAGGAGTGAGAAAAACATCACGGGGTGGTGCGCATTGTATGGGTGTGTGTTACATTACATTCACTAGTAGGAGTGAGAAAAACATCACGAGTTGGTGCGCATTGTATGGGTGTGTGTTACATTACATTCACTAGTAGGAGTGAGAAAAACATCACGGGGTGGTGCACATTGTATGGGTGTGTGTTACATTACATTCACTAGTAGGAGTGAGAAAAACATCACGGGGTGGTGCGCATTGCACGGGTGTGTGTTACATTACATTCACTAGTAGCAGTGAGAAAAACATCACGGGGTGGTGCGCATTGTATGGGTGTGTGTTACATTACATTCACTAGTATCAGTGAGAAAAACATCACGGGGTGGTGCGCATTGTATGGGTGTGTGTTACATTAGATTCACTAGTAGGAGTGAGAAAAACATCACGGGGTGGTGCCCATTGTATTGGTGTGTGTTACATTACATTCACTAGTAGGAGTGAGAAAAACATTACGGGGTGGTGCGCATTGTATGGGTGTGTGTTACATTACATTCACTAGTAGGAGTGAGAAAAACATCACGGGATGGTGCGCATTGTATGGGTGTGTGTTACATTACATTCACTAGTAGGAGTGAGAAAAACATCACGGGGTGGTGCGCATTGCATGGGTGTGTGTTACATTACATTCACTAGTAGGAGTGAGAAAAACATCACGGGGTGGTGCGCATTGTATGGGTGTGTGTTACATTACATTCACTAGTAGGAGTGAGAAAAACATCACGGGGTGGTGCGCATTGTATGGGTGTGTGTTACATTACATTCACTAGTAGGAGTGAGAAAAACATCACGTGGTGGTGCGCATTGTATGGGTGTGTGTTACATTACATTCACTAGAAGGAGTGAGAAAAACACCACAGGGTGGTGCGCATTGTATGGGTGTGTGTTACATTACATTCACTAGTAGGAGTGAGAAAAACACCACGGGGTGGTGCGCATTGTATGGGTGTGTGTTACATTACATTCACTAGTAGGAGAGAGAAAAACATCACGGGGTGGTGCGCATTGTATGGGTGTGTGTTACATTAAATTCATTAGTAGGAGTGAGAAAAACATCACGGGGTGGTGCGCATTGTATGGGTGTGTGTTACATTACATTCACTAGTAGGAGTGAGAAAAACATCACGGGGTGGTGCGCATTGTATGGGTGTGTGTTACATTACATTCACTAGTAGGAGTGAGAAAAGCATCACGGGGTGGTGCGCATTGTATGGGTGTGTGTTACATTACATTCACTAGTAGGAGTGAGAAAACCATCACGGGGTGGTGCGCATTGTATGGGTGTGTGTTACATTACATTCACTACTAGGAGTGAGAAAAACATCACGGGGTGGTGCGCATTGTATGGGTGACTGTTACATTACATTCACTAGTAGGATTGAGAAAAACATCAAGGGGTGGTGCGAATTGTATGGGTGTGTGTTACATTACATTCACTAGTAGGAGTGAGAAAAACATCACGGGGTGTTGCGCATTGTATGGGTGTGTGTTACATTACATTCACTAGTAGGAGTGAGAAAAACATCACGGGGTGGTGCGCATTGTATGGGTGTGTGTTACATTACATTCACTAGTAGCAGTGAGAAAAACATCACGGGGTGGTGCGCATTGTATGGGTGTGTGTTACATTACATTCACTAGTATCAGTGAGAAAAACATCACGGGGTGGTGCGCATTGTATGGGTGTGTGTTACATTACATTCACTAGTATCAGTGAGAAAAACATCACGGGGTGGTGCGCATTGTATGGGTGTGTGTTACATTAGATTCACTAGTAGGAGTGAGAAAAACATCACGGGGTGGTGCGCATTGTATGGGTGTGTGTTACATTAGATTCATCAGTAGGAGTGAGAAAAACATCACGGGGTGGTGCGCATTGTATGGGTGTGTGTTAAATTACTTTCACTAGTAGGAGTGAGAAAAACATCACGGGGTGGTGCGCATTGTATGGGTGTGTGTTACATTACATTCACTAATAGGAGTGAGAAAAACATCACGGGGTGATGTGAATCGGAGTGTCTGAATTAGGATAGGCAGTGAGTGGCAATGTAGGAGGGAGGAAGCACCGCGGGGTGGTCAGCATGGGGAGGTCAGGGAACATGCATTGGCAATGTAGGATAGGTTTCTTAAAAACATCGCGGGGTGGTGCGCATTGTATGGGTGTGTGTTACATTACATTCACTAGTAGGAGTGAGAAAAACATCACGGGGTGGTGCGCATTGTATGGGTGTGTGTTACATTACATTCACTAGTAGGAGTGAGAAAAACATCACGGGGTGGTGCGCATTGTATGGGTGTGTGGTACATTACATTCACTAGTAGGGTGAGAAAAACATCACGGGGTGGTGTGAATCGGAGGGTCTGAATTAGGATACGCAGTGAGTGGCAATGTAGGATGGAGAAAAGCACCGCGGGGTGGTCAGCATGGGGAGGTCAGGGAACATGCTGTGGCAATGTAGGATAGGTTTCTGAAAAACATCACGGGGTGGTGCGCATTGCACGGGTGTGTGTTACATTACATTCACTAGTAGCAGTGAGAAAAACATCACGGGGTGGTGCGCATTGTATGTGTTTGTGTTACATTACATTCACTAGTATCAGTGAGAAAAACATCACGGGGTGGTGCGCATTGTATGGGTGTGTGTTACATTACATTCACTAGTATCAGTGAGAAAAACATCACGGGGTGGAGCGCATTGTATGGGTGTGTGTTACATTACATTCACTAGTAGGAGTGAGAAAAACATCACGGGGTGGTGCGCATTGTATAGGTGTGTGTTACATTACATTCACCAGTAGGAGTGAGAAAAACATCACAGGGTGGTGCGCATTGTATGGGTGTGTGTTACATTAGATTCACCAGTAGGAGTGAGAAAAACATCACGGGGTGGTGCGCATTGTATGGGTGTGTGTTAAATTACTTTCACTAGTAGGAGTGAGAAAAACATCACGGTGTGGTGCGCATTGTATGGGTGTGTGTTACATTAAATTCACTAGTAGGAGTGAGAAAAACATCACGGGGTGGTGCGCATTGTATGGGTGTGTGTTACATTACATTCACTAGTAGGAGTGTGAAAAACATCACGGGGTGGTGCGCATTGTATGGGTGTGTGTGTTACATTACATTCACTAGTAGGAGTGAGAAAAACATCACGGGGTGGTGCGCATTGTATGGGTGTGTGTTACATTACATTCACTAGTAGGAGTGAGAAAAACATCACGGGGTGGTGCGCATTGTATGGGTGTGTGTTACATTACATTCACTACTAGGAGTGAGAAAAACATAACGGGGTGGTGTGAATCAGAGGGTCTGAATTAGGATAGGCAGTGAGTGGCAATGTAGGATGGAGAAAAGCACTGCGGGGTGGTCAGCATGGGGAGTTTAGGGAACATGCAGTGGCAATGTAGGATAGGTTTCTGAAAAACTTCGCGGGGTGGTGCGCATTGTATGGGTGTGTGTTACATTAGATTCACTAGTAGGAGTGAGAAAAACATCACGGGGTGGTGCGCATTATATGGGTGTGTGTTACATTACATTCACTAATAGGATTGAGAAAAACATCACGGGTGGTGCGCATTGTATGGGTGTGTGTTACATTACATTCACTAGTAGGAGTGAGAAAAACATCACGGGGTGGTGCGCATTGTATGGGTGTGTGTTACATTAGATTCACTAGTAGGAGTGAGAAAAACATCACGGGGTGGTGCGCATTGTATGGGTGTGTGTTACATTAGATTCATCAGTAGGAGTGAGAAAAACATCACGGGGTGGTGCGCATTGTATGGGTGTGTGTTAAATTACTTTCACTAGTAGGAGTGAGAAAAACATCACGGGGTGGTGCGCATTGTATGGGTGTGTGTTACATTACATTCACTAATAGGAGTGAGAAAAACATCACGGGGTGATGTGAATCGGAGTGTCTGAATTAGGATAGGCAGTGAGTGGCAATGTAGGAGGGAGGAAGCACCGCGGGGTGGTCAGCATTGGGAGGTCAGGGAACATGCATTGGCAATGTAGGATAGGTTTCTTAAAAACATCGCGGGGTGGTGCGCATTGTATGGGTGTGTGTTACATTACATTAACTAGTAGGAGTGAGAAAAACATCACGGGGTGGTGCGCATTGTATGGGTGTGTGTTACATTACATTCACTAGTAGGAGTGAGAAAAACATCACGGGGTGGTGCGCATTGTATGGGTGTGTGGTACATTACATTCACTAGTAGGGTGAGAAAAACATCACGGGGTGGTGTGAATCGGAGGGTCTGAATTAGGATACGCAGTGAGTGGCAATGTAGGATGGAGAAAAGCACCGCGGGGTGGTCAGCATGGGGAGGTCAGGGAACATGCAGTGGCAATGTAGGATAGGTTTCTGAAAAACATCACGGGGTGGTGCGCATTGCACGGGTGTGTGTTACATTACATTCACTAGTAGCAGTGAGAAAAACATCACGGGGTGGTGCGCATTGTATGTGTTTGTGTTACATTACATTCACTAGTATCAGTGAGAAAAACATCACGGGGTGGTGCGCATTGTATGGGTGTGTGTTACATTACATTCACTAGTATCAGTGAGAAAAACATCACGGGGTGGAGCGCATTGTATGGGTGTGTGTTACATTACATTCACTAGTAGGAGTGAGAAAAACATCACGGGGTGGTGCGCATTGTATAGGTGTGTGTTACATTACATTCACCAGTAGGAGTGAGAAAAACATCACAGGGTGGTGCGCATTGTATGGGTGTGTGTTACATTAGATTCACCAGTAGGAGTGAGAAAAACATCACGGGGTGGTGCGCATTGTATGGGTGTGTGTTAAATTACTTTCACTAGTAGGAGTGAGAAAAACATCACGGTGTGGTGCGCATTGTATGGGTGTGTGTTACATTAAATTCACTAGTAGGAGTGAGAAAAACATCACCGGGTGGTGCGCATTGTATGGGTGTGTGTTACATTACATTCACTAGTAGGAGTGTGAAAAACATCACGGGGTGGTGCGCATTGTATGGGTGTGTGTTACATTACATTCACTAGTAGGAGTGAGAAAAACATCAGGGGGTGGTGCGCATTGTATGGGTGTGTGTTACATTTGATTCACTAGTAGGAGTGAGAAAAACATCACGGGGTGGTGCGCATTGTATGGGTGTGTGTTACATTACATTCACTAGTAGGAGTGAGAAAAACATCACGGGGTGGTGCGCATTGTATGGGTGTGTGTAACATTACATTCACCAGTAGGAGTGAGAAAAACATCACGGGGTGCTGCTCATTGTATGGGTGTGTGTTACATTACATTCACCACTAGGAGTGAGAAAAACATCACGGTGTGGTGCGCATTGTATGGGTGTGTGTTACATTACATTCACCAGTAGGAGTGAGAAAAACATCACGGGGTGGTGTGCATTGTATGGGTGTGTGTTACATTACTTTCACCAGTAGGAGTGAGAAAAACATCACGGGGTGGTGCCCATTGTATGGGTGTGTGTTACATTAGATTCACCAGTAGGAGTGAGAAAAACATCACGGGGTGGTGCGCATTGTATGGGTGTGTGTTAAATTACTTTCACTAGTAGGAGTGAGAAAAACATCACGGGGTGGTGCGCATTGTATGGGTGTGTGTTACATTACATTCACTAATAGGAGTGAGAAAAACATCACGGGGTGATGTGAATCGGAGTGTCTGAATTAGGATAGGCAGTGAGTGGCAATGTAGGAGGGAGGAAGCACCGCGGGGTGGTCAGCATGGGGAGGTCAGGAAACATGCATTGGCAATGTAGGATAGGTTTCTTAAAAACATTGCGGGGTGGTGCGCATTGTATGGGTGTGTGTTACTTTAGATTCACTAGTAGGAGTGAGAAAAACATCACGGGGTGGTGCGCATTGTATGGGTGTGTGTTACATTACATTCACTAGTAGGAGTGAGAAAAACATCACGAGTTGGTGCGCATTGTATGGGTGTGTGTTACATTACATTCACTAGTAGGAGTGAGAAAAACATCACGGGGTGGTGCACATTGTATGGGTGTGTGTTACATTACATTCACTAGTAGGAGTGAGAAAAACATCACGGGGTGGTGCGCATTGCACGGGTGTGTGTTACATTACATTCACTAGTAGCAGTGAGAAAAACATCACGGGGTGGTGCGCATTGTATGGGTGTGTGTTACATTACATTCACTAGTATCAGTGAGAAAAACATCACGGGGTGGTGCGCATTGTATGGGTGTGTGTTACATTACATTCACTAGTATCAGTGAGAAAAACATCACGGGGTCGAGCGCATTGTATGGGTGTGTGTTACATTACATTCACTAGTAGGAGTGAGAAAAACATCACGGGGTGGTGCTCATTGTATGGGTGTGTGTTACATTACATTCACTAGTAGGTGTGAGAAAAACATCACGGGGTGGTGCGCATTGTATGGGTGTGTGTTACATTAGATTCACTAGTAGGAGTGAGAAAAACATCACGCAGTGGTGCGCATTGTATGGGTGTGTGTTACATTACATTCACTAGTAGGAGTGAGAAAAACATCACGGGGTGGTGCGCATTGTATGGGTGTGTGTTACATTAGATTCACTAGCAGGAGTGAGAAAAACATCACGGGGTGGTGCGCATTGTATGGGTGTGTGTTACATTACATTCACTAGTAGGAGTGAGAAAAACATCACGGGATGGTGCGCATTGTATGGGTGTGTGTTACATTACATTCACCAATAGGAGTGAGAAAAACATCACGGGGTGGTGCGCATTGTATGGGTGTGTGTTACATTACATTCACCACTAGGAGTGAGAAAAACATCACGGTGTGGTGCGCATTGTATGGGTGTGTGTTACATTAGATTCACCAGTAGGAGTGAGAAAAACATCACGGGGTGGTGCGCATTGTATGGGTGTGTGTTACATTACATTGACCAGTAGGAGTGAGAAAAACATCACGGGGTGGTGCGCATTGTATGGGTGTGTGTTACATTAGATTCACCAGTAGGAGTGAGAAAAACATCACGGGGTGGTGCGCATTGTATGGGTGTGTGTTAAATTACTTTCACTAGTAGGAGTGAGAAAACATCACGGGGTGGTGCGCATTGTATGGGTGTGTGTTAAATTACATTCACTAGTAGGAGTGAGAAAAACATCACGGGGTGGTGCGCATTGTATGGGTGTGTGTTACATTACATTCACTAGTAGGAGTGAGAAAAACATCACGGGGTGGTGCGCATTGTATGGGTGTGTGTTACATTACATTCACTACTAGGAGTGAGAAAAACATAACGGGGTGGTGTGAATCAGAGGGTCTGAATTAGGATAGGCAGTGAGTGGCAATGTAGGATGGAGAAAAGCACTGCGGGGTGGTCAGCATGGGGAGTTTAGGGAACATGCAGTGGCAATGTAGGATAGGTTTCTGAAAAACTTCGCGGGGTGGTGCGCATTGTATGGGTGTGTGTTACATTAGATTCACTAGTAGGAGTGAGAAAAACATCACGGGGTGGTGCGCATTATATGGGTGTGTGTTACATTACATTCACTAATAGGATTGAGAAAAACATCACGGGGTGGTGCGCATTGTATGGGTGTGTGTTACATTAGATTCACTAGTAGGAGTGAGAAAAACATCACGGGGTGGTGCGCATTGTATGGGTGTGTGTTACATTACATTCACTAGTAGGAGTGAGAAAAACATCACGGGTGGTGCGCATTGTATGGGTGTGTGTTACATTAGATTCACTAGTAGGAGTGAGAAAAACATCACGGGGTGGTGCGCATTGTATGGGTGTGTGTTACATTACATTCACTAGTAGGAGTGAGAAAAACATCACGGGGTGGTGCGCATTGTATGGGTGTGTGTTACATTACATTCACTAGAAGGAGTGAGAAAAACATCACGGGGTGGTGCACATTGTATGGGTGTGTGATACATTACATTCACTAGTAGGAGTGAGAAAAACATCACGGGGTGGTGCGCATTGTATGGGTGTGTGTTACATTACATTCACTAGTAGGAGTGAGAAAAACATCACGGGGTGGTGCGCATTGTATGGGTGTGTGTTACATTAGATACACTAGTAGGAGTGAGAAAAACATGACGGGGTGGTGCGCATTGTATGGGTGTGTGTTACATTACATTCACTAGTAGGAGTGAGAAAAACATCACGGGGTGGTGCGCATTGTATGGGTGTGTGTTACATTAGATTCACTAGTAGGAGTGAGAAAAACATCACGGGGTGGTGCGCATTGTATGGGTGTGTGTTACATTAGATTCACTAGTAGGAGTGAGAAAAACATCACGGGGTGGTGCGCATTGTATGGGTGTGTGTTACATTAGATTCACTAGTAGGAGTGAGAAAAACATCACGGGGTGGTGCACATTGTATGGGTGTGTGTTACATTACATTCACTAGTAGGAGTGAGAAAAACATCACGGGGTGATGCGCATTGTATCGGTGTGTGTTACATTACATTCACTAGTAGGAGTGAGAAAAACATCACGGGGTGGTGCGCATTGTATGGGTGTGTGTTACATTACATTCACTAGTAGGAGTGAGAAAAACATCACGAGTTAGTGCGCATTGTATGGGTGTGTGTTAAATTACATTCACTAGTAGGAGTGAGAAAAACATCACGGGGTGGTGCGCATTGTATGGGTGTGTGTTACATTACATTCACTAGTAGGAGTGAGAAAAACATCACGGGGTGGTGCGCATTGTATGGGTGTGTGTTACATTACATTCACTAGTAGGAGTGAGAAAAACATCACGGGAAGGTGCGCATTGTATGGGTGTGTGTTACATTACATTCACTACTAGGAGTGAGAAAAACATAACGGGGTGGTGTGAATCAGAGGGTCTGAATTAGGATAGGCAGTGAGTGGCAATGTAGGATGGAGAAAAGCACTGCGGGGTGGTCAGCATGGGGAGTTTAGGGAACATGCAGTGGCAATGTAGGATAGGTTTCTGCAAAACTTCGCGGGGTGGTGCGCATTGTATGGGTGTGTGTTACATTAGATTCACTAGTAGGAGTGAGAAAAACATCACGGGGTGGTGCACATTGTATGGGTGTGTGTTACATTACATTCACTAATAGGATTGAGAAAAACATCACGGGGTGGTGCGCATTGTATGGGTGTGTGTTTCATTAGATTCACTAGTAGGAGTGAGAAAAACATCACGGGGTGGTGCGCATTGTATGGGTGTGTGTTACATTACATTCACTAGTAGGAGTGAGAAAAACATCACGGGGTGGTGCGCATTGTATGGGTGTGTGTTACATTAGATTCACTAGTAGGAGTGAGAAAAACATCACGGGGTGGTGCGCATTTTATGGGTGTGTGTTACATTACATTCACTAGTAGGAGTGAGAAAAACATCACGGGGTGGTGCGCATTGTATGGGTGTGTGTTACATTACATTCACTAGAAAGAGTGAGAAAAACATCACGGGGTGGTGCACATTGTATGGGTGTGTGTTACATTACATTCACTAGTAGGAGTGAGAAAAACATCACGGGGTGGTGCGCATTGTATGGGTGTGTGTTACATTACATTCACTAGTAGGAGTGAGAAAAACATCACGGGGTGGTGCGCATTGTATGGGTGTGTGTTACATTAGATACACTAGTAGGAGTGAGAAAAACATCACGGGGTGGTGCGCATTGTATGGGTGTGTGTTACATTACATTCACTAGTAGGAGTGAGAAAAACATCACGGGGTGATGCGCATTGTATCGGTGTGTGTTACATTACATTCACTAGTAGGAGTGAGAAAAACATCACGGGGTGGTGCGCATTGTATGGGTGTGTGTTACATTACATTCACTAGTAGGAGTGAGAAAAACATCACGGGAAGGTGCGCATTGTATGGGTGTGTGTTACATTACATTCACTAGTAGGAGTGAGAAAAACATAACGGGGTGGTGTGAATCAGAGGGTCTGAATTAGGATAGGCAGTGAGTGGCAATGTAGGATGGAGAAAAGCACTGCGGGGTGGTCAGCATGGGGAGTTTAGGGAACATGCAGTGGCAATGTAGGATAGGTTTCTGAAAAACTTCGCGGGGTGGTGCGCATTGTATGGGTGTGTGTTACATTAGATTCACTAGTAGGAGTGAGAAAAACATCACGGGGTGGTGCGCATTGTATGGGTGTGTGTTACATTACATTCACTAATAGGATTGAGAAAAACATCACGGGGTGGTGCGCATTGTATGGGTGTGTGTTACATTAGATTCACTAGTAGGAGTGAGAAAAACATCACGGGGTGGTGCGCATTGTATGGGTGTGTGTTACATTACATTCACTAGTAGGAGTGAGAAAAACATCACGGGGTGGTGCGCATTGTATGGGTGTGTGTTACATTAGATTCACTAGTAGGAGTGAGAAAAACATCACGGGGTGGTGCGCATTTTATGGGTGTGTGTTACATTACATTCACTAGTAGGAGTGAGAAAAACATCACGGGGTGGTGCGCATTGTATGGGTGTGTGTTACATTACATTCACTAGAAAGAGTGAGAAAAACATCACGGGGTGGTGCACATTGTATGGGTGTGTGTTACATTACATTCACTAGTAGGAGTGAGAAAAACATCACGGGGTGGTGCGCATTGTATGGGTGTGTGTTACATTACATTCACTAGTAGGAGTGAGAAAAACATCACGGGGTGGTGCGCATTGTATGGGTGTGTGTTACATTAGATACACTAGTAGGAGTGAGAAAAACATCACGGGGTGGTGCGCATTGTATGGGTGTGTGTTACATTACATTCACTAGTAGGAGTGAGAAAAACATCACGGGGTGGTGCGCATTGTATGGGTGTGTGTTACATTACATTCACTAGAAGGAGTGAGAAAAACATCACGGGGTGGTGCACATTGTATGGGTGTGTGTTACATTACATTCACTAGTAGGAGTGAGAAAAACATCACGGGGTGGTGCGCATTGTATGGGTGTGTGTTACATTACATTCACTAGTAGGAGTGAGAAAAACATCACGGGGTGGTGCGCATTGTATGGGTGTGTGTTACATTAGATACACTAGTAGGAGTGAGAAAAACATCACGGGGTGGTGCGCATTGTATGGGTGTGTGTTACATTACATTCAATAGTAGGAGTGAGAAAAACATCACGGGGTGGTGCGCATTGTATGGGTGTGTGTTACATTACATTCACCACTAGGAGTGAGAAAAACATCACGGTGTGGTGCGCATTGTATGGGTGTGTGTTACATTAGATTCACCAGTAGGAGTGAGAAAAACATCACGGGGTGGTGCGCATTGTATGGGTGTGTGTTACATTACATTGACCAGTAGGAGTGAGAAAAACATCACGGGGTGGTGCGCATTGTATGGGTGTGTGTTACATTAGATTCACCAGTAGGAGTGAGAAAAACATCACGGGGTGGTGCGCATTGTATGGGTGTGTGTTAAATTACTTTCACTAGTAGGAGTGAGAAAACATCACGGGGTGGTGCGCATTGTATGGGTGTGTGTTAAATTACATTCACTAGTAGGAGTGAGAAAAACATCACGGGGTGGTGCGCATTGTATGGGTGTGTGTTACATTACATTCACTAGTAGGAGTGAGAAAAACATCACGGGGTGGTGCGCATTGTATGGGTGTGTGTTACATTACATTCACTACTAGGAGTGAGAAAAACATAACGGGGTGGTGTGAATCAGAGGGTCTGAATTAGGATAGGCAGTGAGTGGCAATGTAGGATGGAGAAAAGCACTGCGGGGTGGTCAGCATGGGGAGTTTAGGGAACATGCAGTGGCAATGTAGGATAGGTTTCTGAAAAACTTCGCGGGGTGGTGCGCATTGTATGGGTGTGTGTTACATTAGATTCACTAGTAGGAGTGAGAAAAACATCACGGGGTGGTGCGCATTATATGGGTGTGTGTTACATTACATTCACTAATAGGATTGAGAAAAACATCACGGGGTGGTGCGCATTGTATGGGTGTGTGTTACATTAGATTCACTAGTAGGAGTGAGAAAAACATCACGGGGTGGTGCGCATTGTATGGGTGTGTGTTACATTACATTCACTAGTAGGAGTGAGAAAAACATCACGGGTGGTGCGCATTGTATGGGTGTGTGTTACATTAGATTCACTAGTAGGAGTGAGAAAAACATCACGGGGTGGTGCGCATTGTATGGGTGTGTGTTACATTACATTCACTAGTAGGAGTGAGAAAAACATCACGGGGTGGTGCGCATTGTATGGGTGTGTGTTACATTACATTCACTAGAAGGAGTGAGAAAAACATCACGGGGTGGTGCACATTGTATGGGTGTGTGATACATTACATTCACTAGTAGGAGTGAGAAAAACATCACGGGGTGGTGCGCATTGTATGGGTGTGTGTTACATTACATTCACTAGTAGGAGTGAGAAAAACATCACGGGGTGGTGCGCATTGTATGGGTGTGTGTTACATTAGATACACTAGTAGGAGTGAGAAAAACATGACGGGGTGGTGCGCATTGTATGGGTGTGTGTTACATTACATTCACTAGTAGGAGTGAGAAAAACATCACGGGGTGGTGCGCATTGTATGGGTGTGTGTTACATTAGATTCACTAGTAGGAGTGAGAAAAACATCACGGGGTGGTGCGCATTGTATGGGTGTGTGTTACATTAGATTCACTAGTAGGAGTGAGAAAAACATCACGGGGTGGTGCGCATTGTATGGGTGTGTGTTACATTAGATTCACTAGTAGGAGTGAGAAAAACATCACGGGGTGGTGCACATTGTATGGGTGTGTGTTACATTACATTCACTAGTAGGAGTGAGAAAAACATCACGGGGTGATGCGCATTGTATCGGTGTGTGTTACATTACATTCACTAGTAGGAGTGAGAAAAACATCACGGGGTGGTGCGCATTGTATGGGTGTGTGTTACATTACATTCACTAGTAGGAGTGAGAAAAACATCACGAGTTAGTGCGCATTGTATGGGTGTGTGTTAAATTACATTCACTAGTAGGAGTGAGAAAAACATCACGGGGTGGTGCGCATTGTATGGGTGTGTGTTACATTACATTCACTAGTAGGAGTGAGAAAAACATCACGGGGTGGTGCGCATTGTATGGGTGTGTGTTACATTACATTCACTAGTAGGAGTGAGAAAAACATCACGGGAAGGTGCGCATTGTATGGGTGTGTGTTACATTACATTCACTACTAGGAGTGAGAAAAACATAACGGGGTGGTGTGAATCAGAGGGTCTGAATTAGGATAGGCAGTGAGTGGCAATGTAGGATGGAGAAAAGCACTGCGGGGTGGTCAGCATGGGGAGTTTAGGGAACATGCAGTGGCAATGTAGGATAGGTTTCTGCAAAAGTTCGCGGGGTGGTGCGCATTGTATGGGTGTGTGTTACATTAGATTCACTAGTAGGAGTGAGAAAAACATCACGGGGTGGTGCGCATTGTATGGGTGTGTGTTACATTACATTCACTAATAGGATTGAGAAAAACATCACGGGGTGGTGCGCATTGTATGGGTGTGTGTTTCATTAGATTCACTAGTAGGAGTGAGAAAAACATCACGGGGTGGTGCGCATTGTATGGGTGTGTGTTACATTACATTCACTAGTAGGAGTGAGAAAAACATCACGGGGTGGTGCGCATTGTATGGGTGTGTGTTACATTAGATTCACTAGTAGGAGTGAGAAAAACATCACGGGGTGGTGCGCATTTTATGGGTGTGTGTTACATTACATTCACTAGTAGGAGTGAGAAAAACATCACGGGGTGGTGCGCATTGTATGGGTGTGTGTTACATTACATTCACTAGAAAGAGTGAGAAAAACATCACGGGGTGGTGCACATTGTATGGGTGTGTGTTACATTACATTCACTAGTAGGAGTGAGAAAAACATCACGGGGTGGTGCGCATTGTATGGGTGTGTGTTACATTACATTCACTAGTAGGAGTGAGAAAAACATCACGGGGTGGTGCGCATTGTATGGGTGTGTGTTACATTAGATACACTAGTAGGAGTGAGAAAAACATCACGGGGTGGTGCGCATTGTATGGGTGTGTGTTACATTACATTCACTAGTAGGAGTGAGAAAAACATCACGGGGTGATGCGCATTGTATCGGTGTGTGTTACATTACATTCACTAGTAGGAGTGAGAAAAACATCACGGGGTGGTGCGCATTGTATGGGTGTGTGTTACATTACATTCACTAGTAGGAGTGAGAAAAACATCACGGGAAGGTGCGCATTGTATGGGTGTGTGTTACATTACATTCACTAGTAGGAGTGAGAAAAACATAACGGGGTGGTGTGAATCAGAGGGTCTGAATTAGGATAGGCAGTGAGTGGCAATGTAGGATGGAGAAAAGCACTGCGGGGTGGTCAGCATGGGGAGTTTAGGGAACATGCAGTGGCAATGTAGGATAGGTTTCTGAAAAACTTCGCGGGGTGGTGCGCATTGTATGGGTGTGTGTTACATTAGATTCACTAGTAGGAGTGAGAAAAACATCACGGGGTGGTGCGCATTGTATGGGTGTGTGTTACATTACATTCACTAATAGGATTGAGAAAAACATCACGGGGTGGTGCGCATTGTATGGGTGTGTGTTACATTAGATTCACTAGTAGGAGTGAGAAAAACATCACGGGGTGGTGCGCATTGTATGGGTGTGTGTTACATTACATTCACTAGTAGGAGTGAGAAAAACATCACGGGGTGGTGCGCATTGTATGGGTGTGTGTTACATTAGATTCACTAGTAGGAGTGAGAAAAACATCACGGGGTGGTGCGCATTTTATGGGTGTGTGTTACATTACATTCACTAGTAGGAGTGAGAAAAACATCACGGGGTGGTGCGCATTGTATGGGTGTGTGTTACATTACATTCACTAGAAAGAGTGAGAAAAACATCACGGGGTGGTGCACATTGTATGGGTGTGTGTTACATTACATTCACTAGTAGGAGTGAGAAAAACATCACGGGGTGGTGCGCATTGTATGGGTGTGTGTTACATTACATTCACTAGTAGGAGTGAGAAAAACATCACGGGGTGGTGCGCATTGTATGGGTGTGTGTTACATTAGATACACTAGTAGGAGTGAGAAAAACATCACGGGGTGGTGCGCATTGTATGGGTGTGTGTTACATTACATTCACTAGTAGGAGTGAGAAAAACATCACGGGGTGGTGCGCATTGTATGGGTGTGTGTTACATTACATTCACTAGTAGGAGTGAGAAAAACATCACGGGGTGGTGCACATTGTATGGGTGTGTGTTACATTACATTCACTAGTAGGAGTGAGAAAAACATCACGGGGTGGTGCGCATTGTATGGGTGTGTGTTACATTACATTCACTAGTAGGAGTGAGAAAAACATCACGGGGTGGTGCGCATTGTATGGGTGTGTGTTACATTAGATACACTAGTAGGAGTGAGAAAAACATCACGGGGTGGTGCGCATTGTATGGGTGTGTGTTACATTACATTCAATAGTAGGAGTGAGAAAAACATCACGGGGTGGTGCGCATTGTATGGGTGTGTGTTACATTAGATTCACTAGTAGGAGTGAGAAAAACATCACGGGGTGGTGCGCATTGTATGGGTGTGTGTTACATTAGATTCACTAGTAGGAGTGAGAAAAACATCACGGGGTGGTGCGCATTGTATGGGTGTGTGTTACATTACATTCACTAGTAGCAGTGAGAAAAACATCACGGGGTGGTGCGCATTGTATGGGTGTGTGTTACATTACATTCACTAGTAGGAGTGAGAAAAACATCACGGGGTGGTGCGCATTGTATGGGTGTGTGTTACATTACATTCACTAGAAGGAGTGAGAAAAACATCACGGGGTGGTGCACATTGTATGGGTGTGTGTTACATTACATTCACTAGTAGGAGTGAGAAAAACATCACGGGGTAGTGCGCATTGTATGGGTGTGTGTTACATTACATTCACTAGTAGAAGTGAGAAAAACATCACGGGGTGGTGCGCATTGTATGGGTGTGTGTTACATTAGATACACTAGTAGGAGTGAGAAAAACATCACGGGGTGGTGTGCATTGTATGGGTGTGTGTTACATTACATTCACTAGTAGGAGTGAGAAAAACATCACGGGGTGGTGCGCATTGTATGGGTGTGTGTTACATTAGATTCACTAGTAGGAGTGAGAAAAACATCACGGGGTGGTGCGCATTGTATGGGTGTGTGTTACATTAGATTCACTAGTAGGAGTGAGAAAAACATCACGGGGTGGTGCGCATTGTATGGGTGTGTGTTACATTACATTCACTAATAGGATTGAGAAAAACATCACGGGGTGGTGCGCATTGTATGGGTGTGTGTTACATTAGATTCACTAGTAGGAGTGAGAAAAACATCACTGGGTGGTGCGCATTGTATGGGTGTGTGTTACATTACATTCACTAGTAGGAGTGAGAAAAACATCACGGGGTGGTGCGCATTGTATGGGTGTGTGTTACATTAGATTCACTAGTAGGAGTGAGAAAAACATCACGGGGTGGTGCGCATTTTATGGGTGTGTGTTACATTACATTCACTAGTAGGAGTGAGAAAAACATCACGGGGTGGTGCGCATTGTATGGGTGTGTGTTACATTACATTCACTAGAAAGAGTGAGAAAAACATCACGGGGTGGTGCACATTGTATGGGTGTGTGTTACATTACATTCACTAGTAGGAGTGAGAAAAACATCACGGGGTGGTGCGCATTGTATGGGTGTGTGTTACATTACATTCACTAGTAGGAGTGAGAAAAACATCACGGGGTGGTGCGCATTGTATGGGTGTGTGTTACATTAGATACACTAGTAGGAGTGAGAAAAATCACGGGGTGGTGCGCATTGTATGGGTGTGTGTTACATTACATTCACTAGTAGGAGTGAGAAAAACATCACGGGGTGGTGCGCATTGTATGGGTGTGTGTTACATTACATTCACTAGAAGGAGTGAGAAAAACATCACGGGGTGGTGCACATTGTATGGGTGTGTGTTACATTACATTCACTAGTAGGAGTGAGAAAAACATCACGGGGTGGTGCGCATTGTATGGGTGTGTGTTACATTACATTCACTAGTAGGAGTGAGAAAAACATCACGGGGTGGTGCGCATTGTATGGGTGTGTGTTACATTAGATACACTAGTAGGAGTGAGAAAAACATCACGGGGTGGTGCGCATTGTATGGGTGTGTGTTACATTACATTCACTAGTAGGAGTGAGAAAAACATCACGGGGTGGTGCGCATTGTATGGGTGTGTGTTACATTAGATTCACTAGTAGGAGTGAGAAAAACATCACGGGGTGGTGCGCATTGTATGGGTGTGTGTTACATTAGATTCACTAGTAGGATTGAGAAAAACATCACGGGGTGGTGCGCATTGTATGGGTGTGTGTTACATTACATTCACTAGTAGCAGTGAGAAAAACATCACGGGGTGGTGCGCATTGTATGGGTGTGTGTTACATTACATTCACTAGTAGGAGTGAGAAAAACATCACGGGGTGGTTCGCATTGTATGGGTGTGTGTTACATTACATTCACTAGAAGGAGTGAGAAAAACATCACGGGGTGCTGCACATTGTATGGGTGTGTGTTACATTACATTCACTAGTAGGAGTGAGAAAAACATCACGGGGTGGTGCGCATTGTATGGGTGTGTGTTACATTAGATACACTAGTAGGAGTGAGAAAAACATCACGGGGTGGTGTGCATTGTATGGGTGTGTGTTACATTACATTCACTAGTAGGAGTGAGAAAAACATCACGGGGTGGTGCGCATTGTATGGGTGTGTGTTACATTAGATTCACTAGTAGGAGTGAGAAAAACATCACGGGGTGGTGCGCATTGTATGGGTGTGTGTTACATTAGATTCACTAGTAGGAGTGAGAAAAACATCACGGGGTGGTGCGCATTGTATGGGTGTGTGTTACATTAGATTCACTAGTAGGAGTGAGAAAAACATCACGGGGTGGTGCACATTGTATGGGTGTGTGTTACATTACATTCACTAGTAGGAGTGAGAAAAACATCACGGGGTGATGCACATTGTATCGGTGTGTGTTACATTACATTCACTAGTAGGAGTGAGAAAAACATCACGGGGTGGTGCGCATTGTATGGGTGTGTGTTACATTACATTCACTAGTAGGAGTGAGAAAAACATCACGAGTTAGTGCGCATTGTATGGGTGTGTGTTACATTACATTCACTAGTAGGAGTGAGAAAACCATCACGGGGTGGTGCGCATTGTATGGGTGTGTGTTACATTACATTCACTAGTAGGAGTGAGAAAAACATCACGGGGTGGTGCGCATTGTATGGGTGTGTGTTACATTAGATACACTAGTAGGAGTGAGAAAAACATCACGGGGTGGTGCGCATTGTATGGGTGTGTGTTACATTACATTCACTAGTAGGAGTGAGAAAAACATCACGGGGTGGTGCGCATTGTATGGGTGTGTGTTACATTAGATTCACTAGTAGGAGTGAGAAAAACATCACGGGGTGGTGCGCATTGTATGGGTGTGTGTTACATTAGATTCACTAGTAGGAGTGAGAAAAACATCACGGGGTGGTGCGCATTGTATGGGTGTGTGTTACATTACATTCACTAGTAGCAGTGAGAAAAACATCACGGGGTGGTGCGCATTGTATGGGTTTGTGTTACATTAGATACACTAGTAGGAGTGAGAAAAACATCACGGGGTGGTGCGCATTGTATGGGTGTGTGTTACATTACATTCACTAGAAGTAGTGAGAAAAACATCACGGGGTGGTGCACATTGTATGGGTGTGTGTTACATTACATTCAGTAGTAGGAGTGAGAAAAACATCACGGGGTGGTGCGCATTGTATGGGTGTGTGTTACATTACATTCACTAGTAGAAGTGAGAAAAACATCACGGGGTGGTGCGCATTGTATGGGTGTGTGTTACATTAGATACACTAGTAGGAGTGAGAAAAACATCACGGGGTGGTGTGCATTGTATGGGTGTGTGTTACATTACATTCACTAGTAGGAGTGAGAAAAACATCACGGGGTGGTACGCATTGTATGGGTGTGTGTTACATTAGATTCACTAGTAGGAGTGAGAAAAACATCACGGGGTGGTGCGCATTGTATGGGTGTGTGTTACATTAGATTCACTAGTAGGAGTGAGAAAAACATCACGGGGTGGTGCGCATTGTATGGGTGTGTGTTACATTACATTCACTAATAGGATTGAGAAAAACATCACGGGGTGGTGCGCATTGTATGGGTGTGTGTTACATTAGATTCACTAGTAGGAGTGAGAAAAACATCACGGGGTGGTGCGCATTGTATGGGTGTGTGTTACATTACATTCACTAGTAGGAGTGAGAAAAACATCACGTGGTGGTGCGCATTGTATGGGTGTGTGTTACATTAGATTCACTAGTAGGAGTGAGAAAAACATCACGGGGTGTTGCGCATTTTATGGGTGTGTGTTACATTACATTCACTAGTAGGAGTGAGAAAAACATCACGGGGTGGTGCGCATTGTATGGGTGTGTGTTACATTACATTCACTAGAAAGAGTGAGAAAAACATCACGGGGTGGTGCACATTGTATGGGTGTGTGTTACATTACATTCACTAGTAGGAGTGAGAAAAACATCACGGGGTGGTGCGCATTGTATGGGTGTGTGTTACATTACATTCACTAGTAGGAGTGAGAAAAACATCACGGGGTGGTGCGCATTGTATGGGTGTGTGTTACATTAGATACACTAGTAGGAGTGAGAAAAACATCACGGGGTGGTGCGCATTGTATGGGTGTGTGTTACATTACATTCACTAGTAGGAGTGACAAAAACATCACGGGGTGGTGCGCATTGTATGGGTGTGTGTTACATTACATTCACTAGAAGGAGTGAGAAAAACATCACGGGGTGGTGCACATTGTATGGGTGTGTGTTACATTACATTCACTAGTAGGAGTGAGAAAAACATCACGGGGTGGTGCGCATTGTATGGGTGTGTGTTACATTACATTCACTAGTAGGAGTGAGAAAAATATCACGGGGTGGTGCGCATTGTATGGGTGTGTGTTACATTAGATACACTAGTAGGAGTGAGAAAAACATCACGGGGTGGTGCGCATTGTATGGGTGTGTGTTACATTACATTCACTAGTAGGAGTGAGAAAAACATCACGGGGTGGTGCGCATTGTATGGGTGTGTGTTAAATTAGATTCACTAGTAGGAGTGAGAAAAACATCACGGGGTGGTGCGCATTGTATGGGTGTGTGTTACATTAGATTCACTAGTAGGAGTGAGAAAAACATCACGGGGTGGTGCGCATTGTATGGGTGTGTGTTACATTACATTCACTAGTAGCAGTGAGAAAAACATCACGGGGTGGTGCGCATTGTATGGGTGTGTGTTACATTACATTCACTAGTAGGAGTGAGAAAAACATCACGGGGTGGTGCGCATTGTATGGGTGTGTGTTACATTACATTCACTAGAAGGAGTGAGAAAAACATCACGGGGTGGTGCACATTGTATGGGTGTGTGTTACATTACATTCACTAGTAGGAGTGAGAAAAACATCACGAGTTAGTGCGCATTGTATGGGTGTGTGTTACATTACATTCACTAGTAGGAGTGAGAAAACCATCACGGGGTGGTGCGCATTGTATGGGTGTGTGTTACATTACATTCACTAGTAGGAGTGAGAAAAACATCACGGGGTGGTGCGCATTGTATGGGTGTGTGTTACATTAGATACACTAGTAGGAGTGAGAAAAACATCACGGGGTGGTGCGCATTGTATGGGTGTGTGTTACATTACATTCACTAGTAGGAGTGAGAAAAACATCACGGGGTGGTGCGCATTGTATGGGTGTGTGTTACATTAGATTCACTAGTAGGAGTGAGAAAAACATCACGGGGTGGTGCGCATTGTATGGGTGTGTGTTACATTAGATTCACTAGTAGGAGTGAGAAAAACATCACGGGGTGGTGCGCATTGTATGGGTGTGTGTTACATTACATTCACTAGTAGCAGTGAGAAAAACATCACGGGGTGGTGCGCATTGTATGGGTGTGTGTTACATTAGATACACTAGTAGGAGTGAGAAAAACATCACGGGGTGGTGCGCATTGTATGGGTGTGTGTTACATTACATTCACTAGAAGTAGTGAGAAAAACATCACGGGGTGGTGCACATTGTATGGGTGTGTGTTACATTACATTCACTAGTAGGAGTGAGAAAAACATCACGGGGTGGTGCGCATTGTATGGGTGTGTGTTACATTACATTCACTAGTAGAAGTGAGAAAAACATCACGGGGTGGTGCGCATTGTATGGGTGTGTGTTACATTAGATACACTAGTAGGAGTGAGAAAAACATCACGGGGTGGTGTGCATTGTATGGGTGTGTGTTACATTACATTCACTAGTAGGAGTGAGAAAAACATCACGGGGTGGTGCGCATTGTATGGGTGTGTGTTACATTAGATTCACTAGTAGGAGTGAGAAAAACATCACGGGGTTGTGCGCATTGTATGGGTGTGTGTTACATTAGATTCACTAGTAGGAGTGAGAAAAACATCACGGGGTGGTGCGCATTGTATGGGTGTGTGTTACATTACATTCACTAATAGGATTGAGAAAAACATCACGGGGTGGTGCGCATTGTATGGGTGTGTGTTACATTAGATTCACTAGTAGGAGTGAGAAAAACATCACGGGGTGGTGCGCATTGTATGGGTGTGTGTTACATTACATTCACTAGTAGGAGTGAGAAAAACATCACGGGGTGGTGCGCATTGTATGGGTGTGTGTTACATTAGATTCACTAGTAGGAGTGAGAAAAACATCACGGGGTGGTGCGCATTTTATGGGTGTGTGTTACATTACATTCACTACTAGGAGTGAGAAAAACATCACGGGGTGGTGCGCATTGTATGGGTGTGTGTTACATTACATTCACTAGAAAGAGTGAGAAAAACATCACGGGGTGGTGCACATTGTATGGGTGTGTGTTACATTACATTCACTAGTAGGAGTGAGAAAAACATCACGGGGTGGTGCGCATTGTATGGGTGTGTGTTACTTTACATTCACTAGTAGGAGTGAGAAAAACATCACGGGGTGGTGCGCATTGTATGGGTGTGTGTTACATTAGATACACTAGTAGGAGTGAGAAAAACATCACGGGGTGGTGCGCATTGTATGGGTGTGTGTTACATTACATTCACTAGTAGGAGTGAGAAAAACATCACGGGGTGGTGCGCATTGTATGGGTGTGTGTTACATTACATTCACTAGAAGGAGTGAGAAAAACATCACGTGGTGGTGCACATTGTATGGGTGTGTGTTACATTACATTCACTAGTAGGAGTGAGAAAAACATCACGGGGTGGTGCGCATTGTATGGGTGTGTGTTACATTACATTCACTAGTAGGAGTGAGAAAAACATCACGGGGTGGTGCGCATTGTATGGGTGTGTGTTACATTAGATACACTAGTAGGAGTGAGAAAAACATCACGGGGTGGTGCGCATTGTATGGGTGTGTGTTACATTAGATTCACTAGTAGGAGTGAGAAAAACATCACGGGGTGGTGCGCATTTTATGGGTGTGTGTTACATTACATTCACTAGTAGGAGTGAGAAAAACATCACGGGGTGGTGCGCATTGTATGGGTGTGTGTTACATTACATTCACTAGAAAGAGTGAGAAAAACATCACGGGGTGGTGCACATTGTATGGGTGTGTGTTACATTACATTCACTAGTAGGAGTGAGAAAAACATCACGGGGTGGTGCGCATTGTATGGGTGTGTGTTACATTACATTCACTAGTAGGAGTGAGAAAAACATCACGGGGTGGTGCGCATTGTATGGGTGTGTGTTACATTAGATACACTAGTAGGAGTGAGAAAAACATCACGGGGTGGTGCGCATTGTATGGGTGTGTGTTACATTACATTCACTAGTAGGAGTGAGAAAAACATCACGGGGTGATGCGCATTGTATCGGTGTGTGTTACATTACATTCACTAGTAGGAGTGAGAAAAACATCACGGGGTGGTGCGCATTGTATGGGTGTGTGTTACATTACATTCACTAGTAGGAGTGAGAAAAACATCACGGGAAGGTGCGCATTGTATGGGTGTGTGTTACATTACATTCACTAGTAGGAGTGAGAAAAACATAACGGGGTGGTGTGAATCAGAGGGTCTGAATTAGGATAGGCAGTGAGTGGCAATGTAGGATGGAGAAAAGCACTGCGGGGTGGTCAGCATGGGGAGTTTAGGGAACATGCAGTGGCAATGTAGGATAGGTTTCTGAAAAACTTCGCGGGGTGGTGCGCATTGTATGGGTGTGTGTTACATTAGATTCACTAGTAGGAGTGAGAAAAACATCACGGGGTGGTGCGCATTGTATGGGTGTGTGTTACATTACATTCACTAATAGGATTGAGAAAAACATCACGGGGTGGTGCGCATTGTATGGGTGTGTGTTACATTAGATTCACTAGTAGGAGTGAGAAAAACATCACGGGGTGGTGCGCATTGTATGGGTGTGTGTTACATTACATTCACTAGTAGGAGTGAGAAAAACATCACGGGGTGGTGCGCATTGTATGGGTGTGTGTTACATTAGATTCACTAGTAGGAGTGAGAAAAACATCACGGGGTGGTGCGCATTTTATGGGTGTGTGTTACATTACATTCACTAGTAGGAGTGAGAAAAACATCACGGGGTGGTGCGCATTGTATGGGTGTGTGTTACATTACATTCACTAGAAAGAGTGAGAAAAACATCACGGGGTGGTGCACATTGTATGGGTGTGTGTTACATTACATTCACTAGTAGGAGTGAGAAAAACATCACGGGGTGGTGCGCATTGTATGGGTGTGTGTTACATTACATTCACTATTAGGAGTGAGAAAAACATCACGGGGTGGTGCGCATTGTATGGGTGTGTGTTACATTAGATACACTAGTAGGAGTGAGAAAAACATCACGGGGTGGTGCGCATTGTATGGGTGTGTGTTACATTACATTCACTAGTAGGAGTGAGAAAAACACCACGGGGTGGTGCGCATTGTATGGGTGTGTGTTACATTACATTCACTAGAAGGAGTGAGAAAAACATCACGGGGTGGTGCACATTGTATGGGTGTGTGTTACATTACATTCACTAGTAGGAGTGAGAAAAACATCACGGGGTGGTGCGCATTGTATGGGTGTGTGTTACATTACATTCACTAGTAGGAGTGAGAAAAACATCACGGGGTGGTGCGCATTGTATGGGTGTGTGTTACATTAGATACACTAGTAGGAGTGAGAAAAACATCACGGGGTGGTGCGCATTGTATGGGTGTGTGTTACATTACATTCAATAGTAGGAGTGAGAAAAACATCACGGGGTGGTGCGCATTGTATGGGTGTGTGTTACATTAGATTCACTAGTAGGAGTGAGAAAAACATCACGGGGTGGTGCGCATTGTATGGGTGTGTGTTACATTAGATTCACTAGTAGGAGTGAGAAAAACATCACGGGGTGGTGCGCATTGTATGGGTGTGTGTTACATTACATTCACTAGTAGCAGTGAGAAAAACATCACGGGGTGGTGCGCATTGTATGGGTGTGTGTTACATTACATTCACTAGTAGGAGTGAGAAAAACATCACGGGGTGGTGCGCATTGTATGGGTGTGTGTTACATTACATTCACTAGAAGGAGTGAGAAAAACATCACGGGGTGGTGCACATTGTATGGGTGTGTGTTACATTACATTCACTAGTAGGAGTGAGAAAAACATCACGGGGTAGTGCGCATTGTATGGGTGTGTGTTACATTACATTCACTAGTAGAAGTGAGAAAAACATCACGGGGTGGTGCGCATTGTATGGGTGTGTGTTACATTAGATACACTAGTAGGAGTGAGAAAAACATCACGGGGTGGTGTGCATTGTATGGGTGTGTGTTACATTACATTCACTAGTAGGAGTGAGAAAAACATCACGGGGTGGTGCGCATTGTATGGGTGTGTGTTACATTAGATTCACTAGTAGGAGTGAGAAAAACATCACGGGGTGGTGCGCATTGTATGGGTGTGTGTTACATTAGATTCACTAGTAGGAGTGAGAAAAACATCACGGGGTGGTGTGCATTGTATGGGTGTGTGTTACATTACATTCACTAATAGGATTGAGAAAAACATCACGGGGTGGTGCGCATTGTATGGGTGTGTGTTACATTAGATTCACTAGTAGGAGTGAGAAAAACATCACTGGGTGGTGCGCATTGTATGGGTGTGTGTTACATTACATTCACTAGTAGGAGTGAGAAAAACATCACGGGGTGGTGCGCATTGTATGGGTGTGTGTTACATTAGATTCACTAGTAGGAGTGAGAAAAACATCACGGGGTGGTGCGCATTTTATGGGTGTGTGTTACATTACATTCACTAGTAGGAGTGAGAAAAACATCACGGGGTGGTGCGCATTGTATGGGTGTGTGTTACATTACATTCACTAGAAAGAGTGAGAAAAACATCACGGGGTGGTGCACATTGTATGGGTGTGTGTTACATTACATTCACTAGTAGGAGTGAGAAAAACATCACGGGGTGGTGCGCATTGTATGGGTGTGTGTTACATTACATTCACTAGTAGGAGTGAGAAAAACATCACGGGGTGGTGCGCATTGTATGGGTGTGTGTTACATTAGATACACTAGTAGGAGTGAGAAAAATCACGGGGTGGTGCGCATTGTATGGGTGTGTGTTACATTACATTCACTAGTAGGAGTGAGAAAAACATCACGGGGTGGTGCGCATTGTATGGGTGTGTGTTACATTACATTCACTAGAAGGAGTGAGAAAAACATCACGGGGTGGTGCACATTGTATGGGTGTGTGTTACATTACATTCACTAGTAGGAGTGAGAAAAACATCACGGGGTGGTGCGCATTGTATGGGTGTGTGTTACATTACATTCACTAGTAGGAGTGAGAAAAACATCACGGGGTGGTGCGCATTGTATGGGTGTGTGTTACATTAGATACACTAGTAGGAGTGAGAAAAACATCACGGGGTGGTGCGCATTGTATGGGTGTGTGTTACATTACATTCACTAGTAGGAGTGAGAAAAACATCACGGGGTGGTGCGCATTGTATGGGTGTGTGTTACATTAGATTCACTAGTAGGAGTGAGAAAAACATCACGGGGTGGTGCGCATTGTATGGGTGTGTGTTACATTAGATTCACTAGTAGGATTGAGAAAAACATCACGGGGTGGTGCGCATTGTATGGGTGTGTGTTACATTACATTCACTAGTAGCAGTGAGAAAAACATCACGGGGTGGTGCGCATTGTATGGGTGTGTGTTACATTACATTCACTAGTAGGAGTGAGAAAAACATCACGGGGTGGTTCGCATTGTATGGGTGTGTGTTACATTACATTCACTAGAAGGAGTGAGAAAAACATCACGGGGTGCTGCACATTGTATGGGTGTGTGTTACATTACATTCACTAGTAGGAGTGAGAAAAACATCACGGGGTGGTGCGCATTGTATGGGTGTGTGTTACATTAGATACACTAGTAGGAGTGAGAAAAACATCACGGGGTGGTGTGCATTGTATGGGTGTGTGTTACATTACATTCACTAGTAGGAGTGAGAAAAACATCACGGGGTGGTGCGCATTGTATGGGTGTGTGTTACATTAGATTCACTAGTAGGAGTGAGAAAAACATCACGGGGTGGTGCGCATTGTATGGGTGTGTGTTACATTAGATTCACTAGTAGGAGTGAGAAAAACATCACGGGGTGGTGCGCATTGTATGGGTGTGTGTTACATTAGATTCACTAGTAGGAGTGAGAAAAACATCACGGGGTGGTGCACATTGTATGGGTGTGTGTTACATTACATTCACTAGTAGGAGTGAGAAAAACATCACGGGGTGATGCACATTGTATTGGTGTGTGTTACATTACATTCACTAGTAGGAGTGAGAAAAACATCACGGGGTGGTGCGCATTGTATGGGTGTGTGTTACATTACATTCACTAGTAGGAGTGAGAAAAACATCACGAGTTAGTGCGCATTGTATGGGTGTGTGTTACATTACATTCACTAGTAGGAGTGAGAAAACCATCACGGGGTGGTGCGCATTGTATGGGTGTGTGTTACATTACATTCACTAGTAGGAGTGAGAAAAACATCACGGGGTGGTGCGCATTGTATGGGTGTGTGTTACATTAGATACACTAGTAGGAGTGAGAAAAACATCACGGGGTGGTGCGCATTGTATGGGTGTGTGTTACATTACATTCACTAGTAGGAGTGAGAAAAACATCACGGGGTGGTGCGCATTGTATGGGTGTGTGTTACATTAGATTCACTAGTAGGAGTGAGAAAAACATCACGGGGTGGTGCGCATTGTATGGGTGTGTGTTACATTAGATTCACTAGTAGGAGTGAGAAAAACATCACGGGGTGGTGCGCATTGTATGGGTGTGTGTTACATTACATTCACTAGTAGCAGTGAGAAAAACATCACGGGGTGGTGCGCATTGTATGGGTTTGTGTTACATTAGATACACTAGTAGGAGTGAGAAAAACATCACGGGGTGGTGCGCATTGTATGGGTGTGTGTTACATTACATTCACTAGAAGTAGTGAGAAAAACATCACGGGGTGGTGCACATTGTATGGGTGTGTGTTACATTACATTCAGTAGTAGGAGTGAGAAAAACATCACGGGGTGGTGCGCATTGTATGGGTGTGTGTTACATTACATTCACTAGTAGAAGTGAGAAAAACATCACGGGGTGGTGCGCATTGTATGGGTGTGTGTTACATTAGATACACTAGTAGGAGTGAGAAAAACATCACGGGGTGGTGTGCATTGTATGGGTGTGTGTTACATTACATTCACTAGTAGGAGTGAGAAAAACATCACGGGGTGGTGCGCATTGTATGGGTGTGTGTTACATTAGATTCACTAGTAGGAGTGAGAAAAACATCACGGGGTGGTGCGCATTGTATGGGTGTGTGTTACATTAGATTCACTAGTAGGAGTGAGAAAAACATCACGGGGTGGTGCGCATTGTATGGGTGTGTGTTACATTACATTCACTAATAGGATTGAGAAAAACATCACGGGGTGGTGCGCATTGTATGGGTGTGTGTTACATTAGATTCACTAGTAGGAGTGAGAAAAACATCACGGGGTGGTGCGCATTGTATGGGTGTGTGTTACATTACATTCACTAGTAGGAGTGAGAAAAACATCACGTGGTGGTGCGCATTGTATGGGTGTGTGTTACATTAGATTCACTAGTAGGAGTGAGAAAAACATCACGGGGTGTTGCGCATTTTATGGGTGTGTGTTACATTACATTCACTAGTAGGAGTGAGAAAAACATCACGGGGTGGTGCGCATTGTATGGGTGTGTGTTACATTACATTCACTAGAAAGAGTGAGAAAAACATCACGGGGTGGTGCACATTGTATGGGTGTGTGTTACATTACATTCACTAGTAGGAGTGAGAAAAACATCACGGGGTGGTGCGCATTGTATGGGTGTGTGTTACATTACATTCACTAGTAGGAGTGAGAAAAACATCACGGGGTGGTGCGCATTGTATGGGTGTGTGTTACATTAGATACACTAGTAGGAGTGAGAAAAACATCACGGGGTGGTGCGCATTGTATGGGTGTGTGTTACATTACATTCACTAGTAGGAGTGACAAAAACATCACGGGGTGGTGCGCATTGTATGGGTGTGTGTTACATTACATTCACTAGAAGGAGTGAGAAAAACATCACGGGGTGGTGCACATTGTATGGGTGTGTGTTACATTACATTCACTAGTAGGAGTGAGAAAAACATCACGGGGTGGTGCGCATTGTATGGGTGTGTGTTACATTACATTCACTAGTAGGAGTGAGAAAAACATCACGGGGTGGTGCGCATTGTATGGGTGTGTGTTACATTAGATACACTAGTAGGAGTGAGAAAAACATCACGGGGTGGTGCGCATTGTATGGGTGTGTGTTACATTACATTCACTAGTAGGAGTGAGAAAAACATCACGGGGTGGTGCGCATTGTATGGGTGTGTGTTAAATTAGATTCACTAGTAGGAGTGAGAAAAACATCACGGGGTGGTGCGCATTGTATGGGTGTGTGTTACATTAGATTCACTAGTAGGAGTGAGAAAAACATCACGGGGTGGTGCGCATTGTATGGGTGTGTGTTACATTACATTCACTAGTAGCAGTGAGAAAAACATCACGGGGTGGTGCGCATTGTATGGGTGTGTGTTACATTACATTCACTAGTAGGAGTGAGAAAAACATCACGGGGTGGTGCGCATTGTATGGGTGTGTGTTACATTACATTCACTAGAAGGAGTGAGAAAAACATCACGGGGTGGTGCACATTGTATGGGTGTGTGTTACATTACATTCACTAGTAGGAGTGAGAAAAACATCACGAGTTAGTGCGCATTGTATGGGTGTGTGTTACATTACATTCACTAGTAGGAGTGAGAAAACCATCACGGGGTGGTGCGCATTGTATGGGTGTGTGTTACATTACATTCACTAGTAGGAGTGAGAAAAACATCACGGGGTGGTGCGCATTGTATGGGTGTGTGTTACATTAGATACACTAGTAGGAGTGAGAAAAACATCACGGGGTGGTGCGCATTGTATGGGTGTGTGTTACATTACATTCACTAGTAGGAGTGAGAAAAACATCACGGGGTGGTGCGCATTGTATGGGTGTGTGTTACATTAGATTCACTAGTAGGAGTGAGAAAAACATCACGGGGTGGTGCGCATTGTATGGGTGTGTGTTACATTAGATTCACTAGTAGGAGTGAGAAAAACATCACGGGGTGGTGCGCATTGTATGGGTGTGTGTTACATTACATTCACTAGTAGCAGTGAGAAAAACATCACGGGGTGGTGCGCATTGTATGGGTGTGTGTTACATTAGATACACTAGTAGGAGTGAGAAAAACATCACGGGGTGGTGCGCATTGTATGGGTGTGTGTTACATTACATTCACTAGAAGTAGTGAGAAAAACATCACGGGGTGGTGCACATTGTATGGGTGTGTGTTACATTACATTCACTAGTAGGAGTGAGAAAAACATCACGGGGTGGTGCGCATTGTATGGGTGTGTGTTACATTACATTCACTAGTAGAAGTGAGAAAAACATCACGGGGTGGTGCGCATTGTATGGGTGTGTGTTACATTAGATACACTAGTAGGAGTGAGAAAAACATCACGGGGTGGTGTGCATTGTATGGGTGTGTGTTACATTACATTCACTAGTAGGAGTGAGAAAAACATCACGGGGTGGTGCGCATTGTATGGGTGTGTGTTACATTAGATTCACTAGTAGGAGTGAGAAAAACATCACGGGGTTGTGCGCATTGTATGGGTGTGTGTTACATTAGATTCACTAGTAGGAGTGAGAAAAACATCACGGGGTGGTGCGCATTGTATGGGTGTGTGTTACATTACATTCACTAATAGGATTGAGAAAAACATCACGGGGTGGTGCGCATTGTATGGGTGTGTGTTACATTAGATTCACTAGTAGGAGTGAGAAAAACATCACGGGGTGGTGCGCATTGTATGGGTGTGTGTTACATTACATTCACTAGTAGGAGTGAGAAAAACATCACGGGGTGGTGCGCATTGTATGGGTGTGTGTTACATTAGATTCACTAGTAGGAGTGAGAAAAACATCACGGGGTGGTGCGCATTTTATGGGTGTGTGTTACATTACATTCACTAGTAGGAGTGAGAAAAACATCACGGGGTGGTGCGCATTGTATGGGTGTGTGTTACATTACATTCACTAGAAAGAGTGAGAAAAACATCACGGGGTGGTGCACATTGTATGGGTGTGTGTTACATTACATTCACTAGTAGGAGTGAGAAAAACATCACGGGGTGGTGCGCATTGTATGGGTGTGTGTTACTTTACATTCACTAGTAGGAGTGAGAAAAACATCACGGGGTGGTGCGCATTGTATGGGTGTGTGTTACATTAGATACACTAGTAGGAGTGAGAAAAACATCACGGGGTGGTGCGCATTGTATGGGTGTGTGTTACATTACATTCACTAGTAGGAGTGAGAAAAACATCACGGGGTGGTGCGCATTGTATGGGTGTGTGTTACATTACATTCACTAGAAGGAGTGAGAAAAACATCACGTGGTGGTGCACATTGTATGGGTGTGTGTTACATTACATTCACTAGTAGGAGTGAGAAAAACATCACGGGGTGGTGCGCATTGTATGGGTGTGTGTTACATTACATTCACTAGTAGGAGTGAGAAAAACATCACGGGGTGGTGCGCATTGTATGGGTGTGTGTTACATTAGATACACTAGTAGGAGTGAGAAAAACATCACGGGGTGGTGCGCATTGTATGGGTGTGTGTTACATTACATTCACTAGTAGGAGTGAGAAAAACATCACGGGGTGGTGCGCATTGTATGGGTGTGTGTTACATTAGATTCACTAGTAGGAGTGAGAAAAACATCACGGGGTGGTGCGCATTGTATGGGTGTGTGTTACATTAGATTCACTAGTAGGAGTGAGAAAAACATCACGGGGTGGTGCGCATTGTATGTGTGTGTGTTACATTACATTCACTAGTAGCAGTGAGAAAAACATCACGGGGTGGTGCGCATTGTATGGGTGTGTGTTACATTACATTCACTAGTAGGAGTGAGAAAAACATCACGGGGTGGTGCGCATTGTATGGGTGTGTGTTACATTACATTCACTAGAAGGAGTGAGAAAAACATCACGGGGTGGTGCACATTGTATGGGTGTGTGTTACATTACATTCACTAGTAGGAGTGAGAAAAACATCACGGGGTGGTGCGCATTGTATGGGTGTGTGTTACATTAGATACACTAGTAGGAGTGAGAAAAACATCACGGGGTGGTGTGCATTGTATGGGTGTGTGTTACATTACATTCACTAGTAGGAGTGAGAAAAACATCACGGGGTGGTGCGCATTGTATGGGTGTGTGTTACATTAGATTCACTAGTAGGAGTGAGAAAAACATCACGGGGTGGTGCGCATTGTATGGGTGTGTGTTACATTACATTCACTAGTAGGAGTGAGAAAAACATCACGGGGTGGTGCGCATTGTATGGGTGTGTGTTACATTAGATTCACTAGTAGGAGTGAGAAAAACATCACGGGGTGGTGCACATTGTATGGGTGTGTGTTACATTACATTCACTAGTAGGAGTGAGAAAAACATCACGGGGTGATGCGCATTGTATCGGTGTGTGTTACATTACATTCACTAGTAGGAGTGAGAAAAACATCACGGGGTGGTGCGCATTGTATGGGTGTGTGTTACATTACATTCACTAGTAGGAGTGAGAAAAACATCACGAGTTAGTGCGCATTGTATGGGTGTGTGTTACATTACATTCACTAGTAGGAGTGAGAAAACCATCACGGGGTGGTGCGCATTGTATGGGTGTGTGTTACATTACATTCACTAGTAGGAGTGAGAAAAACATCACGGGGTGGTGCGCATTGTATGGGTGTGTGTTACATTACATTCACTAGTAGGAGTGAGAAAAACATCACGGGGTGGTGCGCATTGTATGGGTGTGTGTTACATTACATTCACTACTAGGAGTGAGAAAAACATAACGGGGTGGTGTGAATCAGAGGGTCTGAATTAGGATAGGCAGTGAGTGGCAATGTAGGATGGAGAAAAGCACTGCGGGGTGGTCAGCATGGGGAGTTTAGGGAACATGCAGTGGCAATGTAGGATAGGTTTCTGAAAAACTTCGCGGGGTGGTGCGCATTCTATGGGTGTGTGTTACATTAGATTCACTAGTAGGAGTGAGAAAAACATCACGGGGTGGTGAGCATTGTATGGGTGTGTGTTACATTACATTCACTAATAGGATTGAGAAAAACATCACGGGGTGGTGCGCATTGTATGGGTGTGTGTTACATTACATTCACTAGTAGGAGTGAGAAAAACATCACGGGGTGGTGCGCATTGTATGGGTGTGTGTTACATTACATTCACTAGTAGGAGTGAGAAAAACATCACGGGGTGGTGCGCATTGTATGGGTGTGTGTTACATTGGATTCACTAGTAGGAGTGAGAAAAACATCACGGGGTGGTGCGCATTGTATGGGTGTGTGTTACATTACATTCACTAGTAGGAGTGAGAAAAACATCACGGGGTGGTGCGCATTGTATGGGTGTGTGTTACATTACATTCACTAGAAGGAGTGAGAAAAACATCACGGGGTGGTGCACATTGTATGGGGGTGTGTTACATTACATTCACTAGTAGGAGTGAGAAAAACATCACGGGGTGGTGCGCATTGTATGGGTGTGTGTTACATTACATTCACTAGTAGGAGTGAGAAAAACATCACGGGGTGGTGCGCATTGTATGGGTGTGTGTTACATTACATTCACTAGTAGGAGTGAGAAAAACATCACGGGGTGGTGCGCATTGTATGGGTGTGTGTTACATTAGATTCACTAGTAGGAGTGAGAAAAACATCACGGGGTGGTGCGCATTTTATGGGTGTGTGTTACATTACATTCACTAGTAGGAGTGAGAAAAACATCACGGGGTGGTGCGCATTGTATGGGTGTGTGTTACATTACATTCACTAGAAAGAGTGAGAAAAACATCACGGGGTGGTGCACATTGTATGGGTGTGTGTTACATTACATTCACTAGTAGGAGTGAGAAAAACATCACGGGGTGGTGCGCATTGTATGGGTGTGTGTTACTTTACATTCACTAGTAGGAGTGAGAAAAACATCACGGGGTGGTGCGCATTGTATGGGTGTGTGTTACATTAGATACACTAGTAGGAGTGAGAAAAACATCACGGGGTGGTGCGCATTGTATGGGTGTGTGTTACATTACATTCACTAGTAGGAGTGAGAAAAACATCACGGGGTGGTGCGCATTGTATGGGTGTGTGTTACATTACATTCACTAGAAGGAGTGAGAAAAACATCACGGGGTGGTGCACATTGTATGGGTGTGTGTTACATTACATTCACTAGTAGGAGTGAGAAAAACATCACGGGGTGGTGCGCATTGTATGGGTGTGTGTTACATTACATTCACTAGTAGGAGTGAGAAAAACATCACGGGGTGGTGCGCATTGTATGGGTGTGTGTTACATTAGATACACTAGTAGGAGTGAGAAAAACATCACGGGGTGGTGCGCATTGTATGGGTGTGTGTTACATTACATTCACTAGTAGGAGTGAGAAAAACATCACGGGGTGGTGCGCATTGTATGGGTGTGTGTTACATTAGATTCACTAGTAGGAGTGAGAAAAACATCACGGGGTGGTGCGCATTGTATGGGTGTGTGTTACATTAGATTCACTAGTAGGAGTGAGAAAAACATCACGGGGTGGTGCGCATTGTATGGGTGTGTGTTACATTACATTCACTAGTAGCAGTGAGAAAAACATCACGGGGTGGTGCGCATTGTATGGGTGTGTGTTACATTACATTCACTAGTAGGAGTGAGAAAAACATCACGGGGTGGTGCGCATTGTATGGGTGTGTGTTACATTACATTCACTAGAAGGAGTGAGAAAAACATCACGGGGTGGTGCACATTGTATGGGTGTGTGTTACATTACATTCACTAGTAGGAGTGAGAAAAACATCACGGGGTGGTGCGCATTGTATGGGTGTGTGTTACATTAGATACACTAGTAGGAGTGAGAAAAACATCACGGGGTGGTGTGCATTGTATGGGTGTGTGTTACATTACATTCACTAGTAGGAGTGAGAAAAACATCACGGGGTGGTGCGCATTGTATGGGTGTGTGTTACATTAGATTCACTAGTAGGAGTGAGAAAAACATCACGGGGTGGTGCGCATTGTATGGGTGTGTGTTACATTACATTCACTAGTAGGAGTGAGAAAAACATCACGGGGTGGTGCGCATTGTATGGGTGTGTGTTACATTAGATTCACTAGTAGGAGTGAGAAAAACATCACGGGGTGGTGCACATTGTATGGGTGTGTGTTACATTACATTCACTAGTAGGAGTGAGAAAAACATCACGGGGTGATGCGCATTGTATCGGTGTGTGTTACATTACATTCACTAGTAGGAGTGAGAAAAACATCACGGGGTGGTGCGCATTGTATGGGTGTGTGTTACATTACATTCACTAGTAGGAGTGAGAAAAACATCACGAGTTAGTGCGCATTGTATGGGTGTGTGTTACATTACATTCACTAGTAGGAGTGAGAAAACCATCACGGGGTGGTGCGCATTGTATGGGTGTGTGTTACATTACATTCACTAGTAGGAGTGAGAAAAACATCACGGGGTGGTGCGCATTGTATGGGTGTGTGTTACATTACATTCACTAGTAGGAGTGAGAAAAACATCACGGGGTGGTGCGCATTGTATGGGTGTGTGTTACATTACATTCACTACTAGGAGTGAGAAAAACATAACGGGGTGGTGTGAATCAGAGGGTCTGAATTAGGATAGGCAGTGAGTGGCAATGTAGGATGGAGAAAAGCACTGCGGGGTGGTCAGCATGGGGAGTTTAGGGAACATGCAGTGGCAATGTAGGATAGGTTTCTGAAAAACTTCGCGGGGTGGTGCGCATTCTATGGGTGTGTGTTACATTAGATTCACTAGTAGGAGTGAGAAAAACATCACGGGGTGGTGAGCATTGTATGGGTGTGTGTTACATTACATTCACTAATAGGATTGAGAAAAACATCACGGGGTGGTGCGCATTGTATGGGTGTGTGTTACATTACATTCACTAGTAGGAGTGAGAAAAACATCACGGGGTGGTGCGCATTGTATGGGTGTGTGTTACATTACATTCACTAGTAGGAGTGAGAAAAACATCACGGGGTGGTGCGCATTGTATGGGTGTGTGTTACATTAGATTCACTAGTAGGAGTGAGAAAAACATCACGGGGTGGTGCGCATTGTATGGGTGTGTGTTACATTACATTCACTAGTAGGAGTGAGAAAAACATCACGGGGTGGTGCGCATTGTATGGGTGTGTGTTACATTACATTCACTAGAAGGAGTGAGAAAAACATCACGGGGTGGTGCACATTGTATGGGGGTGTGTTACATTACATTCACTAGTAGGAGTGAGAAAAACATCACGGGGTGGTGCGCATTGTATGGGTGTGTGTTACATTACATTCACTAGTAGGAGTGAGAAAAACATCACGGGGTGGTGCGCATTGTATGGGTGTGTGTTACATTAGATACACTAGTAGGAGTGAGAAAAACATCACGGGGTGGTGCGCATTGTATGGGTGTGTGTTACATTACATTCACTAGTAGGAGTGAGAAAAACATCACGGGGTGGTGCGCATTGTATGGGTGTGTGTTACATTAGATTCACTAGTAGGAGTGAGAAAAACATCACGGGGTGGTGCGCATTGTATGGGTGTGTGTTACATTACATTCACTAGTAGGAGTGAGAAAAACATCACGGGGTGGTGCGCATTGTATGGGTGTGTGTTACATTACATTCACTAGAAGGAGTGAGAAAAACATCACGGGGTGGTGCACATTGTATGGGTGTGTGTTACATTTCATTCACTAGTAGGAGTGAGAAAAACATCACGGGGTGGTGCGCATTGTATGGGTGTGTGTTACATTACATTCACTAGTAGGAGTGAGAAAAACATCACGGGGTGGTGCACATTGTATGGGTGTGTGTTACATTAGATACACTAGTAGGAGTGAGAAAAACATCACGGGGTGGTGCGCATTGTATGGGTGTGTGTTACATTACATTCACTAGTAGGAGTGAGAAAAACATCACGGGGTGGTGCGCATTGTATGGGTGTGGGTTACATTACATTCACTAGAAGGAGTGAGAAAAACATCACGGGGTGGTGCACATTGTATGGGTGTGTGTTACATTACATTCACTAGTAGGAGTGAGAAAAACATCACGGGGTGGTGCGCATTGTATGGGTGTGTGTTACACTACATTCACTAGTAGGAGTGAGAAAAACATCACGGGGTGGTGCGCATTGTATGGGTGTGTGTTACATTAGATACACTAGTAGGAGTGAGAAAAACATCACGTGGTGGTGCGCATTGTATGGGTGTGTGTTACATTACATTCACTAGTAGGAGTGAGAAAAACATCACGGGGTGGTGCGCATTGTATGGGTGTGTGTTACATTAGATTCACTAGTAGGAGTGAGAAAAACATCACTGGGTGGTGCGCATTGTATGGGTGTGTGTTACATTACATTCACTAGTAGCAGTGAGAAAAACATCACGGGGTGGTGCGCATTGTATGGGTGTGTGTTACATTACATTCACTAGTAGGAGTGAGAAAAACATCACGGGGTGGTGCGCATTGTATGGGTGTGTGTTACATTACATTCACTAGAAGGAGTGAGAAAAACATCACGGGGTGGTGCACATTGTATGGGTGTGTGTTACATTACATGCACTAGTAGGAGTGAGAAAAACATCACGGGGTGGTGCGCATTTTATGGGTGTGTGTTACATTACATTCACTAGTAGGAGTGAGAAAAACATCACGGGGTGGTGCGCATTGTATGGGTGTGTGTTACATTAGATACACTAGTAGGAGTGAGAAAAACATCACGGGGTGGTGCGCATTGTATGGGTGTGTGTTACATTACATTCACTAGTAGGAGTGAGAAAAACATCACGGGGTGGTGCGCATTGTATGGGTGTGTGTTACATTACATTCACTAGTAGGAGTGAGAAAAACATCACGGGGTGGTGCGCATTGTATGGGTGTGTGTTACATTACATTCACTAGTAGGAGTGAGAAAAACATCACGGGGTGGTGCGCATTGTATGGGTGTGTGTTACATTAGATTCACTAGTAGGAGTGAGAAAAACATCACGGGGTGGTGCGCATTGTATGGGTGTGTGTTACATTACATTCACTAGTAGGAGTGAGAAAAACATCACGGGGTGATGCGCATTGTATCGGTGTGTGTTACATTACATTCACTAGTAGGAGTGAGAAAAACATCACGGGGTGGTGCGCATTGTATGGGTGTGTGTTACAATACATTCACTAGTAGGAGTGAGAAAAACATCACGAGTTAGTGCGCATTGTATGGGTGTGTGTTACATTACATTCACTAGTAGGAGTGAGAAAAACATCACGGGGTGGTGCGCATTGTATGGGTGTGTGTTACATTACATTCACTAGTAGGAGTGAGAAAAACATCACGGGGTGGTGCGCATTGTATGGGTGTGTGTTACATTACATTCACTAGTAGGAGTGAGAAAAGCATCACTGGAAGGTGCGCATTGTATGGGTGTGTGTTACATTACATTCACTAATAGGATTGAGAAAAACATCACGGGGTGGTGCGCATTGTATGGGTGTGTGTTACATTACATTCACTAGTAGGAGTGAGAAAAACATCACGGGGAGGTGCGCATTGTATGGGTGTGTGTTACATTACATTCACTAGTAGGAGTGAGAAAAACATCACGGGGTGGTGCGCATTGTATGGGTGTGTGTTACATTAGATTCACTAGTAGGAGTGAGAAAAACATCACGGGGTGGTGCGCATTGTATGGGTGTGTGTTACATTAGATTCACTAGTAGGAGTGAGAAAAACATCACGGGGTGGTGCGCATTGTATGGGTGTGTGTTACATTACATTCACTAGAAGGAGTGAGAAAACATCACGGGGTGGTGCACATTGTATGGGTGTGTGTTACATTACATTCACTAGTAGGAGTGAGAAAAACATCACGGGGTGGTGCGCATTGTATGGGTGTGTGTTACATTAGATACACTAGTAGGAGTGAGAAAATCATCACGGGGTGGTGCGTATTGTATGGGTGTGTGTTACATTACATTCACTAGTAGGAGTGAGAAAAACATCACGGGGTGGTGCGCATTGTATGGGTGTGTGTTACATTAGATTCACTAGTAGGAGTGAGAAAAACATCACGGGGTGGTGCGCATTGTATGGGTGTGTGTTACATTAGATTCATTAGTAGGAGTGAGAAAAACATCACGGGGTGGTGCGCATTGTATGGGTGTGTGTTACATTACATTCACTAGTAGCAGTGAGAAAAACATCACGGGGTGGTGCGCATTGTATGGGTGTGTGTTACATTACATTCACTAGTAGGAGTGAGAAAAACATCACGGGGTGGTGCGCATTGTATGGGTGTGTGTTACATTACATTCACTAGAAGGAGTGAGAAAAACATCACGGGGTGGTGCACATTGTATGGGTGTGTGTTACATTACATTCACTAGTAGGAGTGAGAAAAACATCACGGGGTGGTGCGCATTGTATGGGTGTGTGTTACATTACATTCACTAGTAGGAGTGAGAAAAACATCACGGGGTGGTGCGCATTGTATGGGTGTGTGTTACATTAGATACACTAGTAGGAGTGAGAAAAACATCACGGGGTGGTGCGCATTGTATGGGTGTGTGTTACATTACATTCACTAGTAGGAGTGAGAAAAACATCACGGGGTGGTGCGCATTGTATGGGTGTGTGTTACATTAGATTCACTAGCAGGAGTGAGAAAAACATCACGGGGTGGTGCGCATTGTATGGGTGTGTGTTACATTACATTCACTAGTAGGAGTGAGAAAAACATCACGGGGTGGTGCGCATTGTATGGGTGTGTGTTACATTACATTCACTAGAAGGAGTGAGAAAAACATCACGGGGTGGTGTGAATCAGAGGGTCTGAATTAGGATAGGCAGTGAGTGGCAATGTAGGATGGAGAAAAGCACTGCCGGGTTGTCAGCATGGGGAGTTTAGGGAACATGCAGTGGCAATGTAGGATAGGTTTCTGAAAAACTTCGCGGGGTGGTGCGCATTGTATGGGTGTGTGTTACATTAGATTCACTAGTAGGAGTGAGAAAAACATCACGGGGTGGTGCGCATTGTATGGGTGTGTGTTACATTACATTCACTAATAGGATTGAGAAAAACATCACGGGGTGGTGCGCATTGTATGGGTGTGTGTTACATTACATTCACTAGTAGGAGTGAGAAAAACATCACGGGGTGGTGCGCATTGTATGGGTGTGTGTT